>NC_083408.1:71573674-71876704 GCF_020745735.1 Hemiscyllium ocellatum | reverse complement strand
TAATGTTAACTTTGGTCTTTCCCTTCTTTTTCATTTTTTTAAAGAAGCTTATTTTATAATTCAACCATGGGATGTGAGTGTTGCTGGCTGGCCAGCATTTACTGCCTATCCCTAGTTACCCTTGAGAAGGTGGTGGTGAACTGCCTTCTTAAACCACTGAAGTCTACATACTAGAGGTAGACCACAATGCCCTTGGAGACACAATTCCAAGACTTTGACCCAGTAACAGTGAAGGAACAGATATTTCCAAGTCAGTATAGTGAATGGCTTGGAGGGGTATCTGCAGGTGATAGTTTTCCCATATATCTGCTGTCTTTGTTCAGGATGAAAGTGGTCGTGGGTTTGGAAGGTGCTGCCTAAGGATCTTCGGTAAATTTCTGCAGTGCAGCTTGTAGATCGCACACACTGCTGCTGCTGAGCACTTTTTAAATTCTGAATGTTTCAAAAATATCTTTGATTTAAAAAAGTTATGTTGTTACTGATGTATAGACTCCCTATAGTGCAGACAGATGCCATTCTGCCCATTGGTTCCTTACTGACCCTAAGAACATCCCAGTCAGAAACCCACACAGATACAGGGAGAAGTTGCAAACTTCTCACAGTCACCCAAGGTTGGAGTTGAAACCAGGTCACTTGTGCTGTGAGGCAGCAGTGATAACCACTGAGCCACAATGAGACCCTTAAAGGAACAAATGTTTTTAAACAAACAAATGTGACATTTTAATTAATCTACATACTATCAGCTGTGGGAGTTAGCATGTAAAATGGTGACTGCTAAACTCCATTAGTCATACTTTTTGTATTTTAGTTATCTGTAATGGATTTCCCTCCCTTAGTATTAGATGTGTTACATGTAATGCAGTGTTAAAGTATTACCGTTCCAGTGTAAGTCATCAGCAGGGATTCTGTTGCTTGTAAGCTCTTGCTGTCTGTCATAATATTGATTGCAAATTTACCTTGAAGGTTTAACTTCTCCTTCTTCTTTATTTTTTTGATCATTTTTTGTTTTTTTTTCAAACTTTCCCAATCCTCTCACTTATTCCTAAACTTCACCACAGTGTATGTTTTCTCATTCAGTTTGATGCTATCCTTAAATTCCTTGATTAACGATGGTTGGCTTATCCCCTTTCTAGAAACCTTCTTTATCACTGGGATATATCTTTATTGGAAGCCATAAATTATTTTCTTAAATGTCTGACATTGTTAGAAATATCATAATGGAAAATTAATACCAAGAAGGTTGCAGTAGTTCAAGAAGGTTCACAACCAGCTTCTTAGAACAAATGAATGTCATCTTTCCTGGCAATCCCAATATTTCATAAATAAAAGAATATATATGCACTGAATTTATATCATGATCAAAATGTAAAGATAATCTCTCCTGCACTGCATTTTATCATATTCATCTGTGCAATTCATTATGCTCACTATGCTTCTGCATTTTTCCCACAGCATTTAAAAAACAAAATAAATAAATAAATATTCCAAAAAATGTAGTACTATATTACACACTTACATTTAGATGCCTCTGATTAATCTCATAGATAATCTCCAGATGCCTGGGTAGGAGTTTCTCAAAGAGGCCCACAGGCCAGCGCTCAAGGGCTTCAGGTAAAATTGTGTGATTAGTATATGCAAATGTTTTCTTAGTGATAGTCCAAGCCTGAAAGATGTTAAAAATTGTTATTGCTTAAGATACCATTTCAGCTTCTAATCTGTCGTGTACTCATTTTATGTTCAAAAGAATGCTTTTAGCGTTTAATGAGCTTTCACCAAAACCCCTATTCTCCACTATTGTTTCATTTCTGTGACATTAACAAGTGAGATGGTAAATTCACATCAAACCATGAACACTTTTGAACTTTGGAACCAGATTCAAGTTTAAATTGAGTTGACCCTGCAAACTTTCTTTTCCATTTGGCTATTTTTAGTCTGAAGAACTGAGTTCAACATTAGCCACACTTCTGGTTTAGACATTTAAATTCAAAATATGCTTTTCTGTTCTGTACAATTCTTTGTTACTTTTCCCAATTTATCATTATCGAAAGAGATATAAAGGCGTCCATTTTAACCAAATGGAAACTTTCTGACTGCAAAACAACTGAATATATTGAGATGTTTAAAAGTGCTTTTGTGATTTGTTCTCTCGCATTTCAGAACTGCTATGCTTAGAATAAGTTATTTTCTTTACATAGTCTAACCTGATCCCAATCAATTTTCTCGAGGTCCACTAAAATCCTCATTAACTCTGGAATTGCCAAAGCAGGATGAGTGTCATTCAGTTGAATTGCCACCTACAGGTATAAATGGATTAATTAATATAAAATCATATAGAACAGCATTTTTTTTTCATCATTTTACCTCTAGTATGTCAATTGATTTATGAACACTCCACTAGGCATTTTAATTTTCTAGTCTCAGAACACGTTTAATAACTACAGACCTTATCCATTGTTCTCAGTTAAGCCCCTACAGTAGATGGTAATGTAGAAGGGATGCACAAAAGAAGCTTGGAATGGAATAGGTACAGGCTCTTGCTTACAATGGGAGAAGCACAAGCCTGTATGGCTGTATGGGTGCTCTGTATTCTTGGTGATGACCTGCCTTTCTTTATAGACCATAAGAAATAGGAGTAGAAGTAAGGCCATTCAGCCCATCGAGCCCACTCTGCCATTCAATCATGGCTGATGGGCATTTCAACCCACTTACCCACACTCTCCCTGTATCCCTTAATTCCTTGCGAGCTTAAGAATTTATCAATCTCTGCCTTGAAGACATTTAACGTCCCAGCCTCCACTGTGCTCCGTGGCAGTGAATTCCGCAGGCCCAGCACTCTCTGGCTGAAGAAATGTCTCCACATTTCTGTTCTAAATTGACCCTCTCTAATTCTAAGTAAGGCTGTGCCCACAAGCCCTAGTATCTCTGCCTGACGGAAACAATTTCCCAGAGTCCACCCTTTCTAAGCCATGCATTATCTTGTAAGTTTCTATTAGATCTCCCCTCAACCTTCTGAATTCTAATGAATACAATCCTAGGATCCTCAACCATTCATTGTATGTTAGGCCTGCCATTCCAGGGATCATCTGTGTGAATCTCCACTGGACATGCTCCAATGCCACTATGTCCTTCTTGAGGTGTCGAACCCAAAACTGGATACAGAATTCTAAATGGGGCCTAACTAGAGTTTTATAAAGTCTTAGTAGCACTTCATTGCTTTTGCATTCCAACCCTCTTGAAATAAATGACAACATTATATTTGCTTTCTTAACCACGGACTCAACCTGTAAGTCAACCTTTGGAGAATCCTATACTAGCACTCCCAGATCCCTTTGTACTTTTTGCATTATTTCTGCTGTGACCTATGTGGAATAGGAACTGAAATGGCATTAGTTTCATTGGAAGTAATTAACCTTGTTAAATACATTTTCATCCCACCAATATGAATTGGATTAAAGGATATTGCCCTAAATTGACTGCACCTACCATTTCCTTCCTAAACAACAAGATTTTGATGTTTCTGTTCCAAGTTACTCACACTTACCTTGTCAGAGAAGGAATCAAAACAATTCCTAGTATCCTTGCAACTAAATTTAGAAGACTTGAAGCGACGGATAATGTCTTGAAGTGAGGCAGCAACAACAAAGTATTCCTGCTTTAGTCTCAATTCTTTGCCCTCAAAAAACTGAAGACAAAATATAATTAAGATTACTCTAAACCTTAGAGTAATACAATAAAATGTATCAATACAATTAAATGAGAAAAGGTTGGTATAGTTTCCAAAGTCAACCCTTTTAATATAATCATTGAACAATTTTTTTTAGTTTCTTTTAAGATGGAAGTTTAATTTACATGGTGGCAACTCATTAAATTGTTTCAGCCATAGCTTTGAAGAGAATGAAAAAGTGACCACACCTTTGCAGTGCGGTTTAATCAGAAGGAACAAAAGTTTGGATTGTAGCAGTCTTCTTAGTGTGATTTATTTACCTCTTTCCTTGCAAGACAATACTGGACTTTACTTCCGTCCTTTACCATCTATCAGTCCAATGATTAATGTGCATGACAACATGAATAAGCATTTTTTAAAAATTAATACCGATAATATGTTATTCAGCAAGTAATGAAAGAATCAATAATAAGCATTGACATTCAGTTCTGATTCCAACAGAAGCATTTAATTCCAGATTTTACTTCAACAGAACCTTCTAACTCTGTGATCTTTGCACCAAAGTTATAATCAACATTTATACAGTATAGTTCAAAACCTCCTTAGACATTTCATATGAATGTTATGAAACACAATTTGACACCAAGCCATAAAAGGTTTAGTCAGTCAAAAGGTAGATTTTAGGAGCTTTCTAAAGAAAGAAAAAGACATAAAAAGGTAGAGAGGATTAGGAAAGGAATTCCAGAGTCTGAGGCTAAGGCAACTGAAGCCATGGTTGCCAATGGTGAAATGAGTGAAATTGAGCATGTGGAAAAAGACAGAACTGGAGAAATGCAGATATTGTGGGGGGAAAATGGTGGGCCTGGAGGAGATATAGAGGGTGAGGTAATGGAGATATTTGAAGACAGGGATAAGAATTTTACAGCCATGGTGTTGGCCAACTGGGAGATAATGTAGATGAGTGAGCGCCAGAGAAATGGGTTAATGAGACTTTCAACAAGAATAGATGAAATCAGTACAGGATCAGGAGTAGACCAAATGACATGTCATCTCTATTTCACTATTCAATATGGTTATGGCAGCTATTTGGCTTGTGTGTTGGTTTTTTGTTCATAGAACTGGGCATTAGAAATCATCTTGATAAGAAGAAAACCATTCAGGAGTTAAAAACTGAACTAAGTGGTTCAGAATTTGTTTTAAAAATTGAAAACCCTGTTAACAATTTATTGCCCAGCTTTAAAGAAGAAGAAAAAGAAATGTTTGAAGCCAGGGGTCAAGAAACATTCTGATGGGATTTCAATTCCTAGCTGTCAGTATCCAGAAGCTAGATGGATTGCCAGCAATGACTGTCTTGACAAAATTAAACAGACCAAAAAATTTGAAAACTATGGGCCTGTCATGAATACAAGTATGTCCCAAAGTCTAGACTCTATCCAGTTCAATACAGAGTTTAAAAAAGCAACATGAGAGTTGCAAAACCACAGTTCAATCTTGCAGTCAATGACATGCAAATGGCACAAAGAAAACTCAAAGGAAAAAAGGAGATATTTTACAGTGATTGACAATAAACTGGGGTAGCACACTGGAAATCAAGCCCTGCTATTCCTGGAGCTGTCACAAGAGTTAAAGCCTTTGAAAGAAATACAAAAAAAAATCCCAAACCATTTAAGTTTCAGACCCCTGTTGATAGAAAGCATGGATCAGTTTTCTCTGAATAAGAATTATTATTTCTGACAAGTAATTAGATTTTAGCTACAGGAAACCATTAAACTTAGTTAAACTCTATAAATTAAAACGCTAAACCAATCTCTCTCTCACTCTTACACACACATACAAACACAAACAGGAAAATAAAACTAAAGGTTAGTAGGAACACTGGAGAAAATTGTTCCATTGTCTTTGTTCACAAGACTTTTCTTGTTGATTTTTACTGATCCAAAGGTTTCTCCTGAACTTTCCTTTTTCCAAATGCTTCCACTGATTTGCAAGAGACAAAAGATGGCTTGTTCACTTATGCAAGTTCTCTGAGTAATCCAAATCAAAGTCACACCTTTTGGCATCTGCTGAAGGAAAGATATGCTGGTTGTCTCAGGTTTAAGATGACTTACTGCAGAGAACTGGGGGACAGAACTTTTTGTCTGCTGCAGACTGGCTGGTTTACTTCTGGTGTGCCTGGCTTCTCTCTGTCTTCTTCATAGCCCAAGCCATTCAGTTACCTCACAATCAATCACATAGCTGTTGGCAGGTAGAGATCTTTGTCATCAATAACTGGTCTCGAGTCCAGAAACCAATCAGCTTCACTTCTAAACAACCCTACAAGACCAGTTTGTCCACACATTTCTGGAACCCACATCTACACAAATGGTCTCACAACAGGTGTTCACAACATGGAACCAACCTTGTAAATCCCTGATTTTTAAAACGGTTCTTTCATTTTTTTCTTACATTCACTTGTAAGATGTGGGCATTGCTGGCTGGGCCAGCATTTATTGCCCATGTCTGGTTGCCCTCGAGAAGGCTGTGATGAGCTGCCTTCTTGAACTGCTTACAATCCATGTGCTAACTTTAAATGTGTTTCAGTCCGGAGTTATAAAAATCAATTATTACATTCGTTGGTTTTGTAACAGGTAGGCCTAGAATTTTACTAAGATAGAATGTTGAAAAGTGATATGTGACAAAAGGAGAAATGAATGTTACCTCTACTGTGCGTACTATGCTTGTTGTTAAAATGTTTACAATGTTCAATTTTGATAGTATTATGGGGAAGTGTGATAGTATCATTGAGACTGAATCAGGCTGTTCTTATTCAAAAATTAATGTCCAACTATTTACCTGCACCATCACTAAGATCACCTATTTCTTCCTCTATAACATGGCCTACCTCCACTCCACCTGAGCTCATTTGCACCTAAAAATCTCATCCCATTGAGATTTAACAAATCAACTGCACTCCTGGCCAATTTGTCACTTTCTATCCTCTGTAAACTTGGGGTCATCCAAATTCTTGCTGCTGATATTCTGCATCACACCAAATCCTGGTCACTTATTACCTCATACATACTGTCCAACATAGGCCCTGGTTAAGTAATATTTTTGCTTTAAAATGCTCATCACTACTTTTTAAATCCCTCCCTGTTACAATAATCTACATCAGCTCAAAAATCTGAGATATCTTAAAGCATCCTTGATTTTAATTGCTGAACCATTAGTGCTTTCAGCTTCCTATGTCCTAAACTAAGGAATTTCCTCCCAAAACCTCTCCTCCTCTCTAGCTCACTTTCCTCTTTTAATTCAATCTTTAAAGCCTAGCTCATTGATAAAGCTTCTACAGGTCAGACTGAATGGGCTGAATCTTACATTTTTGGGTTGTGTTCATTTTGTCAAGTTTCACATTGGGTTTCACTTTGTGAGTCCTAGAGTTTTCTCACCATATTGTCCCAGATTTACCACATTAACTACCCAACCCACCCGTATAGCAACACTCTTGTCCAATGCTAGCCCTACTGTACCACTCAATGTACCCAGAAGAACCCGACTGCCAGAATGGACTAGCATCCTACATGCCGATATCATTTGTAAAAGGTTGTTGTGCTCCTGGACAAGCACTGTTAGACTGGAGCTGCCCTGCATGGTTTGTGACACTTGTCCTGGACATAACAGATAAAGAGAAATTGGTGCTTCACTTTGTGGACAGGGATCTGGAAGTCCTGGTGAATGCAGAAGAACGCAGCCAATCTGGTCCATGTTTGTCACCAGGTAATCTCAGTTGTCTGGAGGAATGCCCAAATGTTCAGGAAGGCCAATGACCTTTTCTTTTCCATCACCACAAACTACCGCCATCTTCTCTCTTCTTTCTTTTACTGACTCCATCTCCACTATTCTACCTTCCAATTTCCCACCAAAGTTCATGCTCCACCACTCTCACTATTGCTTGCAACTTCTTCCCTCATTCACTCTCACCTGCCTCCCATATCATAAACCCTTCATGGCCTCTATGTTGCCTACTCACTTGCTTTGGCCAATTGACCATCTCCACCACCCAGGTTTTTGATCTCAAGATGATATTCTTGTTAGTTAGTGCCATCAAACTTCTTTTGCTATCATTCTGGGAGAAAATGGGATAGAAAGAGCCAAGATGATTGGTGGGCTGTCCAACATTCAGCTCCTCACTCCTTACAAGGACAGGATCTTATCTCTGACTGCCCCAAGTGACTGACTAACCGTGTTCAAGTCCTGGATGTTTATCAGAGGCTGCCCTTGAATTACTGTATTGGGACCCCTGACTGAAGGCTATTTAATTTGGCTTGAGGACTGCTGACAACCACGATCAGTTTCCTGGACCTGTCTGTGACTGTGCTAAATAACAGGATGAGACAGAAATTCTCTAAGCCTGGATATCTCTGGCTGAATGGGCAAAACACAGAAAGGAAAGACAAGGCTGTGATGCTGTGAGAAACCAGGTAGGCTCAAAATGAGTAAATGCTAAGGAAGCAGTGAATGGCCCGAAATGCTGCCTGATCCAATTTTTAAGCTGGGTGCCTGCCTCTGTACATATGCATTGCAACAATAGTTGTCAGTGCATCCCATGTGCAGTTTTAAAGTGCAAAAGGGTACTGTAAGTGGAACAGAGATGTGCCATGATGACATTGGGAGACTGGCAAGTCTCCAATACCAAACTCTGTGGATGTAGATGTGTACCTCTATGCCTATGAACATGCCTTGGGATTTTTTTCCAGGTGTTTTTAGCATCTAATTCTTTTGTTCTTAGTGCCCAGTATGTACCTAGTAGGTGGTAGAATGGGACTGGCATATTAATATGATTATATTTGGTAATAATGAAGGTAATAGTGAGTAGGTAATTCCTATTAATAGATCTCATTCCACTAACTAACAAGAATATCATCTTGAGATCAAAAACTTAGTTGGAAAATGAGACTTATTGATCCTGACATGGAGAAATGCCTTCTTTGATTTTACATATGATTTTCACAAACTTTATGCCATAGCCCACATCATTCAGAGCCTGGGAAGATTCTGCCAAACAAGAGACTTTTGCTTATTAAAACCCTATAGATTGGAAAACTTCTATTTCAGCTCACAGATGATCTGGCTGGCTCAGACAGAAGAACAGTTACTCCTAGAAAAACAACTACAAAATACACTTTGGAGACGCCGGTGTTGGGCTGGGGTGGACAAAGTTGAAAATCACACAACACGGGTTATAGTCCAACAGGTTTATTTGGAAGCACTAGCTTTCGGAGTGCTGCTCCTTCATCAGGTGATTGTGTTGTGTGAGTTACAAAATAGGTCAACTGAGTGTAAGTGTTTAGTTTGATAATTCTAGGCTAGAAGTGTTTGGTTAGAATTCTGAAGGTGTTATTTGAAGCTAAGAAAGTTTTCAAGCTCACTTGTGTGAATAATCAAGAAAAAGGTTAGCAACCTCTCTAGATTGGAAATTGAAGGAGACAGTTAGGTCAAGCCGAAAGGTGTGATGGAGAAGGGAACTCTCTCTCTGGTCAGGACACAATGCAGGACAATGTAAAGCAGCCATTTGTAAGGACAGAAAATGTTCATAGCGTCTTTAAAATTACAACCCTGTAATGAACTCTGTGTTCATAAGAATGAGTGATCATCAATCAGATGTTTGTAAATTGGAGATCCCATGTAAACTTTTGTTTTCATTTTAAATCAAATTGACAGCATAGCAGGTCATTGAAAGAGCACCACATTAAAAATATCAGCTGGGATCATGACAATTAGCAAAACTAAAATGACCAGTACTTAATTTATAATCACGCAGGCACATACAACACTTCAAGAAAATACTCTTAGTGCTTACATTATCATTCGGGTAGAGAACTCTGCTAATATTTTCAGCCAAATTTCTGTCCAACACTGCCTGGATATAGTCCCCAACATTAACTGTTGAAAAATAAACAAGTATGTTTAATATATAGTGTAACAACATAGACACCTTCGATAGCAATTCCAAAACAAGAACAGAAATGTCAGCCATCAGTAAAACTAAATTGCAGTTACTGTCAAAATTAATGTATAGATGATGTATCACAGTAAAGGATTCTTGATTGTAATGTTTTGGCAGTTACATTCCCGAAGCAACAACTTTGATTCACTCAAATAAGTAACAAAACATCAAACTCTTTAACTATTACACCAGTAATTGTGTAGACTTGGGAAATCTCCTACACCGAAAAGCTGACTTGTCAAATCACTCAGGACATTATTTAAAATCCTTTCGGCTCTTTATCAAGTAGGTGGAAGCTTTATAACATACAATTCTTCTTTTTCTTTAGTTCTCTGTCCATAGGCAGCCCCCCCCCCCCCCCCCCCGGATGTCATAATCTCCACCTCAGATAGATCAAGAAGAGAGATCCCAAATCCACCCAGCTGGAATGAGGATTGAACCCCTTGCTGTCAGCACCAATTTAATCTATACTGGCCACCAGGCATTCATACCTATTTAGCAAATGGTAGCAGTGAATGGACCAGTTAGGCACAGTACCTTGCTTAATAATTGACTGTAAACACAAGATAGACTTCAAATTTCAAATGTTCTACAACTGCTATAGGAAGGAAGTTGTGAAACTTGAAAGGGTTCAGAAAAGATTTAAAAGGATGTTGCCAGGGTAGAAGGGTTTAGCTATAAGGAGATGTTGAATGGACTGGAAATATTTTCCCTGGAATGTTGGAAGCTGAGAGTTGACCTTATAGAGGTCGATAAACTCATGAAGGGCATAGACAGGCTGAATAGCCAAGGTCTTTCCTCTGGGATAGGGGAGTCCAAAACTCGAGAGCATAGGTTTAAGGTGAGAAGAGAAATATTTAAAAGGGACTCAGGGCAACCTTTTCACACTGAGGGTAGTGCGTGTCTGGGACAAGCTACCAGAAGAAGTGGTGGAGGCTGGTACAACATCAATATCTAAAAGGCACCTGGATGGGTATATGAAAAGCAAGAGTTTAGAGGGATATGGGCCAAATATTGGCAAATGAGACTACATTTAATTTAGGATATCTGGGTTGGCATGGATGAGCTGGATCGAAGGATCTGTTTCTGTGCTGTACAAGTCTATGACTCTATGATTCCAGAATCGTTGGAGGGGTGCAGGCATTCGCAAAGGAAATCAAACCTTTAAGCCTAGGCAGAGGCTCCTAAAGTGTCCTTAAGGAAGCAAGTGATATCTCTGATTGGATATTCTACTTGCCAATGTGCTGGATGGTGTATAGCTTTGGGATAAGACCAGAAACATTTCTTGTTCTGTTGCTTGTAGACTGGATTGAGGGTGCATACTTGGTAATGGCATCCAGGGGCCTCAATGAACAATGGAACATTTGCGCAGATAAATCCTCCAGGAAAAACTGGGATGAGGTGCAGAAGTTTAAAAAGGTCTGCAGTGGATCATTGCATACTGACAAAGGTTTTGGAGAGAGTGGTAGCTTGACAGAGCCACATTATGAGTATTATAAATGTAAGCAAGCTAAAGGAGAGGACTGATCTCTCATGTTTGTGGAACTGAAGTTATTCAGCTGCATCATCCTCCTGGAACCATCCTTCAAATCGACCAGTGGCAGACTATTGAAAGATAGCCTGGCTGATGCAGTGGGAAAGGGTCATATTGGAAAGTAGTTGAAAAAACTTAATAATGTCAAACCCCAATTATCCTTTTTTGAAATTTAGGACCACATCATCTATACTGTGGGGAGAAACTGGACTCCTAAGACCAGGAAAGAGGATACTATCAGGGAGGTGACTGTTGACATGGACAAGGGTGCAGACATCAGGCTGAAAAGGCAGGAATAAATTGCTGCATAGCATACACAGGTCTTGACCTTGCTGTTCTATATCCATAGGAAGCCATTTGTCCAATCTTTCCCAAGGAATACTCCAAAGATTTGAATAAGTGAGAAAGGGCTAGGCACCCTGAAGAAGGGCTTATGCCCAAAGCATCGAATCTCCTGTTCCTTGGATGCTGCCTGACCTGCTGCACTTTTCCAGCAACACATTTTCAGCTCTGATCTCCAGCGTCTGTAGACCTCACTTTCACCTCAAATATCAATGCCTTCAATAAATACCGACACTGCCCTCAGGACTAGAGATCCTGTCTAGTGCAATGATCTTCCCTTCTCACCAGACAATAAATGTGTTTCCCGCTCCCCCACCCTTAAAGAATCATGCCAGGTTAGGAGGAGGTTCCTTCAGGTAGAGGCTCAGTCCTGTGAAGAGCGATAGGGAATTGCCCTAAAGTAAACATGGAATTTGGCAAATCATTATTATCATGCTTAATTGACATAGTTGCAGAAGTATCAAAAGTTATTCACTAGTTTTTCTGACAACATCTTTCCAAAGGACATGAGCTGATTGACATTTTTTTCAGCATTTGGTCTGCACTTCAAGGACATCTTTTATCAGGTTATTTATCCTCTCTCTATTTATCCTCAGCCACACTTTTCATAACCTAGGGTGATAGTTCATGACATAATCAATACTCCAGTGGAAATAGGGAAATTCAGAATGTGTGTAATGTTGGGGTTGAAAGTTTAAGATCTTTCTGAGTATTCTTGGAAAGAGTCTTTAATGACTAATATAAATAAACAATACATTATGAGGTTGACAGATGGGGCTCAAGGGTTTCTGACCTTGTTCCATGCATTCAAAGTGTACCATCCTTTAGAGCAAGGTGTCATCCAAACGTCATCAAATCCGTATACGCCAGCCCATAGTCCTCATAATGAAGAAAAAGGACCTATGTTCATTAACAGTCATTCAATACAAAGGAAGAATCTCCAAGTTCTCAAAAGGTAGTTCTCTGCAGTCTCAATTTGGCCATAAATTAGAAACCAGCTATCTATTGTTTGACAAGATTTTGAAGACGTTCTACCCTGAATAAGCAAAAGGGCACTTTATGAATACACTAGAATTCCATTTGGTTCCCTGCCACTTTCATGTGTGTGTCTGGATGAAATATTCACCGTCAGCTCAACGTTTGAACAGACTTTTGAAAGACTAGACATTATCTTAATTTGCTTTTCAAAATTGAAAGTAAAGCCTGTTAAGTGCCAACATTTCCAAACAAAAGTATGGTAGCTCTGACACTTATTTCCGAGTAAGACATTACTCCTGGTGAGAAAATCTGACCAGGATAGAAGTGATCTAAGCCTAAGACATGGTGAGAACTGCTTGGGTTCCATGGTCTAGCTGTTCACGATGGGAGTCGAGAGTGTGATGCTGAAAAAGCACAGCAGGTCAGGCAGCATCTGAGAACCAGGAATCATGAAGGGCTTTTGCCCAAAACATGGATTTTCTGCTCATCTGGATTCTGCCTGACCTGCTGTGCTTTGCCAGTTCCACATGCTCGACTCTAATATCCAGCATCTGCAGTCCTCACTTTCACTTTGTTCATGATTGGAGGTTTGCACAAGGCCATCTCTCTCCATGACTTGCAGAAGAAATCAGAAAATGAGGAAGGAGCCAGTGGGAATAGGTGTACAAAACTTAGAACTTAGAACAATACAGCATAGAACAGGCCCTTCGGCCCACGATGTTGTGCCGAACATTTGTCCTAGCTTAAGCAACTATCCATGTACCTATCCAATTGCCGCTTAAAGGTCACCAACGATTCTGACTCTGACACTCCCACAGGCAGAGCATTCCATGCCCCCACCACTCTCTGGGTAAAGAACCTACCCCTCACATTCCCCCCTATACCTTCCACCCTTCACCTTAAAGTTATGTCCCCTTGTAAAACTCTGTTGTACCCGGGGAAAAAGTCTCTGACTGTCTACTCTATTCCCCTGATCATCGTATAAACTTCTATCAAGTCACCCCTCATCCTTCTCCGTTCCAATGAGAAAAGGCCTAGCACTCTCAACCTATCCTGATACGACCTATTCTCCATTCCAGGCAACATCCTGGTAAATCTCCCGGGGTCTTTGTTCATACCTCTTTGAAATTTGCCACTCAGGTGGATAGAGCTTGTAAGCAAGCCTATGGTGTATTAGCGTTCATTAGCAGAGGGATTGAATTCAACAGTCGTGAGGTGATGTTGCAGCTGTATAGGAACTCCATCTGCCACTCCTCAGCCTGATATGTCATGGAGCATCATGGGCAGGCCCCCAGCATGTGAAGACTCCTTTTGTGCCTTCAAGCAGATGTTGTCTCATCACCTGCTTTGGGTTACACTGTTTTCCATATCCTTTTCATATTAAAAATCAAAGCCAGCTTTCTTGACCTTGAATTGGTGCTCTCACTTGTTCAAGGTCAGAAAAGAATGTCAGTTTGAGTCTCAAGTTGAGTTTAGATTTTTTTTACATTACTTACAGCAATATGCAAAATGATCTCAAGTATGAAACTTAACCTGCTAGCTTTGAGAGGTCTGTTTCCCAGACATTCAGAGACATTCTAATCAATGCAAAGTTTGTACTGTTTATGGACAAGAACCCACTCAGCTACTTTCATATGTCGAACAAGCTTGCAGGAAGAAAGACCCAATAGATCAGAGTTTCAAATCTTGATTCAAACAGTGCAGACTGAAATATTCCACATGCAGATGCACAAAGTCGTAAGACTGGCCCTGGGTGAAAACCAATCTCTGCCTAGGTGGAGGGAGCTATTTGCCTTTGCACATGCCCCAGGTGAAAGGGCACATTACAACTTTGATTTCTTATGCCTTTTAGACTAAAATTCATCCAACTCTCACCAATTAACTTCTGAGTGAGATCCAAACCAGATCTAGAAAAGTAGAGCCAGGCATGGTGTTATCTGAGCTATCTATCTTAAAAGAGCACTTTAAACAATTTCAGCTGATTGACACAGGCAGACTACACCAATGGAATTCTCAATATCTGCCACCTGGCTCCAGCTGATGAGGAGATAAAAACAGGCATGAAAACTGTTGAGATGCTGGAAGAGGACCAGGGAGAGGGATGGAGTACCCTATCAGCTGATTCAAGACAATGAGAGAGTTGAACCAACTCATTCTTCCCAAGTGTCAAGTGCCGGTAGTGGATCATGATCAGGCGGGACACCAAGCAACATAAAATATGCCAGTAATGACCAGAGAACAGTATTACTGACTCTGGATACTGATAATATTGATGACTATTATCAAAATTGTGAGAGATGTACTTTGGCCAAAGTAGGAAAGAAACTTCACACCAGCATGGGATTTCAGGTTGCCATGGGACCTCTAAAGATCTTGCAATGGATACTATGGTCTGAGCCATTTTGAACTTATGGATAAGGGGACATAAATTTAAGGTGAAGGGTGGAAGGTATAGGGGGATGTCAGAGGTAGGTTCTTTACCCAGAGAGTGGTGGGGGCATGGAATGCACTGACCTTGGGAGTGGCAGAGTCAGAACCATTGGTGACCTTTAAGCGGCAATTGGATAGGTACATGGATAGGTGCTTAAGCTAGGACAAATGTTCAGCACAACATCGTGGGCCGAAAGGCCTGTTCTGTGCTGTATTGTTCTATGTTCTATATCTTCATCAAGCTTATGCAGGTCATTCTCAAAGCCAGCTTTCTTGACCTTGAATTGGTGCTCTCACTTGTTCAAGGTCAGAAAAGAATGTCAGTTTGAGTCTCAAGTTGAGTTTAGGCCTCAGTTATAACCAGAAGGTTAGTACATTATTGGTTTATCTGTTTTGGTGCTCCATGTCGGATTCAGGTGATCAGGGGTGCAACTTTGGAAGCACGATCCTACAAGATTGTTGTAAAGACTAATGCATTGATGCTGATTGTATGACTCCTAGAGAACTGACAGATCTAAATCCCAGTGTAGTTTATCATTCACAGAGGCTGGATCCCATGAAAAGTACTGGTGTAGACAAGGAGCTGAGAAAGTGCCTCCAGCAAATGCTGGATACCATGTTAATCCTTGTCATTTGCTTAGATCAGTGATGCAGGAAGAGAATGTTGTCCAAAGGTTCCAAGCATGGCATAATCAAACCTGTTGAGCACAAATCTGCTTAATAAACGGTCACCTCGCTAAGTGTGTTTCAGGACCTCCAGTGATGGTGGTAAGGGATGACAAGAGCTAAGGAACTTGAGTAGTCAATTTTTCCTCACTGGAGAGAAGGGTGTCTTCCTCACAAGGAGGCCTGATGTAGAGAGTATGGGACAGCCAAAGAATTTCCTCAACCAGATGTGAGCTACAGAATTATTTCCCTTCATGTTTGCAAAAACTGATGCGAGTAGAATAAAGAATTCTTTCTTCACGATCTTTAGCTGCTCGTTGTTGAAGCCTACTGAGAAATGTACTGGAAATTAAGCCTCACTATTTCCAGAATCACCACAAATGTAAAGATTTAATGAAACTATCAAAAATCAAATTTGTTTCCAACTGCCATGTTATTCAGGATAAAAGCAAGACATAAAAAAACTCTCAACATTGTAACATTCTCACTTTAACAGGAACAGTAAAAAAGATTTCTAAGCTATGTAACTTAAATTTTACCATCTTTTAAAATTCACTCTACATACACAGACACACAAAGAAAAACACCCATACAAGATGCAAATGTTAGGAGTGGAGAGAAATCAATCGTAGGAAGAACACAATTCTTTTTTCAATCCTTTTGATTATTCGAATTATGCCTTAATATTATCTGACGAGTCTGATCTAATTAGTTCACTGGTTACTTGACCTTTCTTGTTGTTTATGGGCTTTCGAATTAATTCCTTCAGCATCTCCAAATGTAGTTTTCTGGCTCTTCTGGCAGAAATTTCAAGAGACCAACTTTATTGCTGTTACAACACAGTGGTGAACCCTTCTGTTAATTAAACCAAACACCCAGAGAAGCTCACCTCGCCTCATAATCTATTAAAATGGGTGACAGAGAGCTCCCACATTCCACTATTTAAAGAAAATAGTATCAATTTATTTCTTAACTCTAAAAGTGAACGTTAGAGTTCAACAACTATTCACAACTCTAAGCCCTCCCCCTTCTCTTAACAGCCAATTACCTGCCTCCAACTCTATAACAATATGCTGTTCCAATAAGACACTTAATAAAATTACATCAACTTAATTTCAAAACTACACAGCCATTGTTGTCTTCACTATCTGCCTTCTTCTGGCTGAAGATCTCTGTGGATCATCTTCTTTCTTTTTACTGCGAATATGTTTCAAATGAAAAGGTACCTTTGATAGAGTGTTCCCTAATTTCTTGAATCTCTCTCGATGGCAGTTGCTTTTTCTCCAATTTTCAAAACCTCTGTATTTTTATATCCCCAACAAAGGGCAACACGGTGGCTCAGTGGTTAGCACTGCTGCCTCACTGCGCCGGGGCCTGGGTCCGATTCCTGCCTCTGGCAACTCCCTGTGTGGAGTTTGCACATTCTGCGTGGGTTTCATCCGGGTGCTCTGGTTTCCTCCCACAGTCCAAAGATGTGCTGGTCGGGTGAACTGACCATGCTAAATTGCCCACAGTATTAGATGTCTTAATCGGGGTAAATGTATGGGACTGGGTCTGGGTGGGTTGCTCTTCGGAGGGTCAGTGTGGACTTGTTGGGCCGAAGGGTCTGCTTCCATAACATCGGATCATCTCATTGTTTCAATGTTGGCAAAACAATAAATTCAAACTTGATTGGGTTTAGTATTCTGGGGCATAATTTAAACTGATGGTTAAATTTGAATTTTTGTCAAAATAGCAACCAACTCAGATATCCATTTCACAGCCAAATGTTACACTTTTTCAATTTTCCAGTACATTCTGGGACTGCCATCTTAATCGGGTATACAGGTGCTTGTAATCTTTCAGTTCAGAACAGTATTCACTGTCTCTTAAAGGAACAGTACATACCTTCAACTTCATAACATAGAGGAACAGGGAAAAAAAAATACTGATGCAGCTAGCTTTTTGGAGACCTTCTACTTCTCTTTTTTTCAAAACCTTTACAGAATCTGTGTTAGACTGCAACTTGCTCAATCAGAGGGTTATTGTTATACTGAACTCTCCTGAGCCCAAAAGCAAATGATGCCAATTTGTCTGAGCACCATATCCCAAAAAGATAACATGAGGCGGAATCTGAATGACAGATGGCAAGAAATCTAGGAGAATCACATAAGGAATCCAGCAAGGCCTTTCTTGACAACACGAATAACCAGCTGCATTTTTTAAAAAGTCCTGGACATCAAAGTGAGATTCTCAACAGGCAACAGTGAGATGCCTATTAAGGGGAGTGACTGCTTATTACAGGCCTCATTAACTGCACAATGAAAAAAAGACTAAAGAATTCACAACAATTTTCAGCCAGAGGTGCTGAATGAATTATCCATCTTAGCCTTCAGAGACTCACAGCATTACAGATGGCAGTCTTCAGCCAATTTAGTTCACTCTGCATAATATTAAGAAATGTTTGGATACACAGGAAGATGGCAAAGGATATGGCCCAAACAACATTCCGGCAACATTCTGGCTGTGCCCTCTGTCAAGCTGTTTCTGAACAGGTATAATACTGTACTTACCAACCATGTGGAAAATTGCCCAGACATGTCCTTACCCAAAATACAGGACAATTCTAACCTAGCTAATTACCACTCCATCAGTCTAATCATGATCATCAATAAAATGATGGAAGGTGTCATAAACAGTGCCATCAAGCAACACCTGCCTATCAATAACTTGCTCACTGACATTTTGCTTGGGTTTGATCAGGGCCACTCAGTTCCTGGTCCAAACATGGACAAAAGAGCTAAATGCCAGTGCTGAGGTGAGAGTGACTGCCCTTGAAGTCAAGGTTGCATTTGATGGGAGTGTGACATCAAGGAGCAATAGTAAAACTGGGGACTATGGATATTCGGGATCGCTATCCACTGGTTGGAGTTATAATTGACACAATGAAAAATGGCTCTGGTTGTTGGAGGTCAGCCATCTCAGCTGCAGGACATCTCCGCAGGAGTTCCTCATGATTGTGTCCCTGGCTCAACCATTTTAAGATGCTTTATCAATGGTCTTCCCTTCATTAAAAGGTCAGATGTGTAGTCACTCATGGGTGGCTGCACAATGTAAGCATTATTTGTGACTTCTCAGATACTAAACAGGCCATACCTAACTGTAGCAACATATTGACAATATCCAATTTTGGGCTGATGTGGCAAGTAATGTGTTGCACACGTGCTGGGTAATGATCATCTTCAACAAGAAATGATCTAACCATCATCCTTTGATATTCAATTGAATCACTAAATCACTCAATATCAATAACCTGGGGCTACCATTGATCAGAAACTGAACTGAATTAATGATCTAAGCACTGTGGCTACAAGAGCAGGTCACAAGCCAGGAACCTGGCTGTGAGTTGCTCACTACCTCTCTCCCCAAAGTCTGTCCACTAACTACAAGCTACAAGTCAGGAACATGATGGAATACTCCCCACTTACCTGGATGGAGATCCAATAATATTCAAGCAGCTTGATATCAACCAGGACAAAGCAGCCCGTTTGTGTGGCACCACATCCACAAGCATCCACTCCCTCAACCGCCAGTGCTCATAACAGCAGTGTGTACTATCTACACTGTAGAAATTCATTGAGGCTTCTTAGCCTGCAACTTCCAAACCTCAATCATTTAGAATGACAAGGGTAACTGTTTCATGAGAACACCATCACCTGCTTGATACTCTGCAAGCCATATATTATCAAGACTTGGAAATATATTATCGGTTCTTCAGTGTTCTGGGTCAAAAATCTTGAAATTGCCTCCCAAATAGCATCATGGATGTACCTAAGCCAAATTGTCTGCAGCAGTTCAAATACTCACTACAACCGTCTAAAGGGCAACAAGGGATAGCTAATAAATACAGGCCCAGCCACCAATGCCCACATCATATGATTGAAAAAGAAATTTATTTCACTAATATCACCCATGAAGAGGAAACCAAACACCTAAATTCCTGACATGAAATTCCGAACAGGACGTATCTGGCAACTCTAGCTTGCAGACTTGCTCCTCTGAACCAACATCTTGGATAACTGGCAATAAGATCTCAGGACATACTCCAAGGCACTGGTCACACTCTCACCCCTTGACAAATGCTAGCATCTGACATCTGCCAGTCTCTCCGCACTTGCATGGCATCTCTTGAATCTACTCACAGGATGATTTAGAGTGTGTGTCAGCTTCCAAAAAAGGAGAGTGCATAGTATGAGAGGGACCAAATAGAACCCCAAGGCAAAGCAATTTCCTTACTTTAAAACTGTTTTTTGTTTAATTTGGGTCATGATTAATGTGATGTGTGATGTCATAGGAAATAGAACCATTAATAGCTGCAGACTGAATTTGGCTGGTGTTTACACGGAAAATGTAGCCCTTGTGTTCCCTAGCCATCCTCTTCCTAGTAATTTGTTCTAAATATCCTTCACTCCCTTCATTTCACCCACACCAGTTTCTCCTACCCTAACATTTTAATCACTCCAGTCATCACTTTTGCCTTTTCCACTCTAAGATATTGACCCAATTCCTGTGTACCTTCAGATGTTTGTCATTCACCTTATTCATAGTTGTCTCTTCATTGCTTCCCTAATACAACACTTCACCAAGGATAGGTAGAGAGGCCAAGGGCTCCTAAGCCTTTATTAGTCTTCCTCCCTCCTTGTTACTAAGTTTCCTTTGTGTTTCTGCAAAAGTCTTTGTATGATTCCAAAATACAAATTTAATACTCGTTACTTAAAAAAGTAGAGGAAAGATATTTCATTTTGTGCATCTCTTTTTCTTTGACTCGTAGCTCTCAGAAATTGGAACCTCTACTCAGATGTAAAACAGTTCCAGAATTTACTTTTTCTTCAAGAAAACATTGATCAGAATTTCAAATAAGAGTCATACCTGTTACTAAAAAATCTTTCTTTAGCTCAACATAATCTTGTTGATTGTCTTGTTATTACTTACAGTAAAAATACCTAACTGCATTTTTAATTGGAAAGGGGTATAGCCTCTTGCAATAATCAAAATTAAACACTTTGCTATGGCCAACAGAGGAGGTTGTTCAGAAGGGAGCCAATTCACCCCTTTGCACCTGGTGATAACAGTAGATAAAACACAAATGGCTCAACATAGCTTATATTTTGAAGTCGCAGACTTTTAGAAGGTAACAGCACAGAAGTTGACCATTCAAATCATCAAGTCTCTGTCATGGTTTATCTCCCTGTATTTTAATGCAACTACCAATATTCCCTTATACATAACGATAATCTGGGCTGTTCACTTTCTAGGAATACTTACAGTGATGCAAGTGGAAGTCATTTGGTGCTTTGGCAGACCACAGCCTCATAGTATTCACAGTGTTGTTCAGGTATCCTGGCACTGGAGTATCGTACGGTATGGCAAGAACTACCTGCAGGTTTAGCAGCAGCACAAAAAGCATTGTAATTTCAATACAGGAATTATTTTCTTCCTGTTGAAATGAAGAGTACACATGTAAAATGCGAATAATTTATATTTTTCTTTATAGATGTGTTTTCAACATTTTCCATTATCAGTCAAATGTATAGATTTTCTATTTTTTCCTTTTTGATTTTGTTTGCTTGTCATAAATTATAACACACAGAAATTAAAATTGCCCTCATATTTATTCTTTCATACTAAAGTCCCGACCTCATACTTCAGCAGAAATAACAACTTTATTTTTGATGAGAAGGTGCTAGTGTGGGGACTGGGGTGGACAAAGTTAAAAATCACACAACACCTGATTAGTTACCTGACCAAGGAACAGTGCTCCAAAAGCTAGTACCGTACTTCAAAATAAACATGTTGGACTATAAACTGGTGTTGTGTGATTTTTAATTCTATTTTTGTGAAATTAGTCTTAAATCTTGATCTCTATCACAAAAGTTTAAAACATGTACTGTTGTCTCATCAATGTGTCACTGTTTAATTATCTTACAGTGAAAGACTTGTAGCAAGACTTTGTTATTCTTGTGCTCTGATAAAGTAGTTGGTACAAATGATAAGTAGCATTACTAAACTGAACTATATAATTCCAGAAGTTCAGACATAAAATTGACAGGTGCAAAAATCTTCAGGAAACATCTTTTAACCTATTGCTTTAAATTTAAACGACTTAAATCTTTAAATTTTCCAGATGCTCCATATCCACCTATGTGTGTTGAAAGTAATTACATTACAAAGGTGTATGCAATTAACAATTATCATGGCTAATTTTCATCTGAGTCAATTCCGCCTACCTCCTCCATTTCCCTTGATTCCCTGAGAATAAAAATATGGCCATTCCAATCTTGAATAGATTCAATGATGGAGCATTCACCATCCTCTGAATGAAAAACATTCTCCTCATCTCAATTCTAAATGATCAGCCCTTACCTTTAGACTTTGCTCGTCCTATATTCCCTAGCCAGATGAAAAATATCGTCAATATCTACCCCATCGAGTCCATTCAGAATCTTCAATTTTACAGTGAGCTAACCTCTCATGCTTTTAAATCCTAAACAGTAATTGTCGATTTCCAATTTATTCTGCCTCTCATCACACAAGTCTCTTATCACATGAACTAATCTGGTTAACCTTGGTTGTACCTCCTCCAATGTAAGTATACCTCTTAGATATAGACCAAAACTATGCACAGGTATTCCAGATGTGATTTTACAAAAGTCCTATACAAATGTAGCAAGACTGTGTCATACTTGTACTCTGATAAAATAGTGGGTACATATTATAAATGACATGACAAAGACTCAATAACATGAAAGTTGTAGAACACTGGAAATTTAGACACAAAATACACAGGTAGAAAAACCTACAGAAAATATCTTTCAAACCATAACTTTCAACTTAAAGTAATGTATTGAAAAACATGACATTTATCTTTAAATTTTTCAGATGCTCAATATCAACCTACATGTGTAAAAAGTAATTACAGGTAAGTGTCAAATGAGTCAACAATGATAATCTGGTTAAGGCAAAATGTATTGCTCAACCTGAAATACCTTTGAAAATGCGGTGCAAAACAGTAACTGTTGCCTTTCATAGGTAGTCACCGGCAGTGCTGTTAGGGAACCAATTTGAGGATTTTTCCCCAACGACAGAGAATGGTGAATAGTCAGGATGGTGTGTGGCTTAAAGCGGAACTTTAGGTGATACTCCCAAGTACATACAAGTCAGGAATCCTTTATCTGAAAATCTCATGATAGAAGATATTTTCATTTTTTTGGGTCCACTGAAGCTCGTTTGGTTCTATTTGGGCCTTTGGGAGAAAACTTCACTTCGCCTGAATAGGCTTAAAAGTAAAATTCTTTTCCAAAGGAGCCCAAACAGACCAACAGGCATGCTGAATTTGGAAACAGAATTTGCTTCACAGTCTGTTAAGGTCGAGGAATTTTTTTCGAACGAATCTAAACCCAGTACGTCAACAAGATTCTGCCAATAGGAGTGAAGACCTGTGCTCAAGAACTAGCTGTACCCCTAGCCAAGCTGTTCCAATACAGCTACAACACTGGCATCAGCAATGGGGAAAGTTGTCAGGTATGACTTGTCCACACACACAGAATGCATCCACCTGGCCAATTAAAGCCCTGACAGTCTACTCTCAATCATCAGCAAAATGGGAAGAAGTTGTCAATATTGCTTTCAAATAACAGTTGCTTGGCAACTGTCTGCTAACTCTTAGCAAGTTTCGGTTCCACCAGAGACACTTAGCTCTCATTAATCCAGTGAAGTGTTGTTATCATTGTGGCTCCTCCTGTTTGCTCACTTATCACCTCAAGGGATTCAACTTGGTGAAGGTTGTTAAGCTTAACAATTTCTATTTTTAGCTAAGTTCCCACAGAATTGACCATATATCCCACCATGCTGTAATATTGGCTCCATTTCACGCTATACTCAGGAAAGGTACTCATATCTATATTTTGAATTCTCTAACGCTATTAATGTCCATTTTAATATTAATCTTAATCAGTTTTCTTAGTACAAAGTAGCCTGTTTGACTGGCACCCTATCCACTACTTCTCACATTTCCCTTCACCACCAACACAGTGGCAGCAGTGCATACGATCAAAAAGATGCACTGCAGTATCTCACCGAGTCTCATTTGACAACATCTTTCAAACCAACAACCTTTACCATTCAGATAAACAAGGTCAGTAGTCTATGCGTTCATCTGAAAACGGAAAAGGTTTAAAAAATCTAAGGTCTTTTAGTGGACTCTTGTTGACGTACTGGGTTTAGATTTTAGATTTAGATTAAAAGACCTTAGATTTTTTAAACCTTTTCCGTTTTCAGATGAACGCATAGACTACTGACCTTGTCTATCTGAATGGTAAAGGTTGTTGGTTTGAAAGATGTTGTCAAATGAGACTCGGTGAGATACTGCAGTGCATCTTTTTGATCGTATGCACTGCTGCCACTGTGTTGGTGGTGAAGGGAAATGTGAGAAGTAGTGGATAGGGTGCCAGTCAAACAGGCTACTTTGTACTAAGAAAACTGATTAAGATTAATATTAAAATGGACATTAATAGCGTTAGAGAATTCAAAATATAGATATGAGTACCTTTCCTGAGTATAGCGTGAAATGGAGCCAATATTACAGCATGGTGGGATATATGGTCAATTCTGTGGGAACTTAGCTAAAAATAGAAATTGTTAAGCTTAACAACCTTCACCAAGTTGAATCCCTTGAGGTGATAAGTGAGCAAACAGGAGGAGCCACAATGATAACAACACTTCACTGGATTAATGAGAGCTAAGTGTCTCTGGTGGAACCGAAACTTGCTAAGAGTTAGCAGACAGTTGCCAAGCAACTGTTATTTGAAAGCAATATTGACAACTTCTTCCCACTTTGCTGATGATTGAGAGTAGACTGTCAGGGCTTTAATTGGCCAGGTGGATGCATTCTGTGTGTGTGGACAAGTCATACCTGACAACTTTCCCCATTGCTGATGCCAGTGTTGTAGCTGTATTGGAACAGCTTGGCTAGGGGTACAGCTAGTTCTTGAGCACAGGTCTTCACTCCTATTGGCAGAATTTTTATCAGGGCCCATAGCTTCACAGTAATTAATGCCTTCAGGTGTCTCCTGAGATCATATGGAGTGAATTAAGTTGGCTGAAGACTGGTATATCTGATGATGTTGCTTCAGGAGGAGGATAATTCAGTGACCACTTCTGGCTTAAGATGAACATAAATGCATCAGGCTTGTCTTTTGCACTAATATGGTGGGCTCCCCATCATTGAAGGAGCTATTCATGGAGATTCCTTCCTCTTCTTAATTGTTTAATTGTCCACCACCATTCATAACTGTACAGCTTAGACCTCATCCGTTGGTTGTGAGATCTCTTGGCTCTATCTATTGCTGTCTGGCATTCAAGTTGTTATGTGTTGTAGCTTTAGCAGGTTAACAGCTCATTATTAGGTATGCCACAGCTAATCCTGTTATGCTATCTAACACTCTTCCTTGAACTTCAATTAGCGCTTGGCTTGGTGATAGTGATAATTTGAGAGAAATGCTAAGTTATGAAGTTACAAATTGCAATTGAATACAAGTTAGCTGCTGTTGCTGGCCTATAGTGCCTCATGGACGCCTAGCTGCTAGATCTATTCAAAATATATCAATTTCAGCATGGTAGTAGTACCACACAATATGATGGTGGGTACCCACAATCAGAAGGTGGGACCTTGTATCCACAAGAAATGTATGATGGTCACACCTACTGATACATTTCATGGAGAGGACAAGGTGAAGTACATTTTCAACGCCTTCAAATTGTGAACCCAGTCCCATGTCTTTCTTTTAGCTTAGATTACTTACAGTGTGGAAACAGGCCCTTTGGCCCAACAAGTCCACACTGACCCGCCGAAGCTCAACCCACCCATACCCCTACACTTACCCCTTCACCTAACACAACGAGCAATTTAGCATGGCCAATTCACCTGACCTGCACATCTTTGGACTGTGGGAAGAAACCGATGCACCCGGGGGAAACCACGCTGACACAAGGAGAATGTGCAAACTCCACACAGTCAGTCGCCTGAGGTGGGAAATGAACCCAGGTTTCTGGCGCTGTGAGGCAGCAGTGCTAACTACTGTGCCACCGTGCCGCCCATTCTTTTAGCTTTACTTATTATATTCTCTGTTACCACGTCAATCTCCCCTCACCCCATCCTAGTGGGGCTGCCTAGCAGTTTGACACACCATTGTTCTGTCATTCTCACATTCTGATCACTTAATCTGAGCTATCAACATCCTTTCTCCCCCACACTCCACCCTCCCCACCCCCTCCAACAATTGCATAAATACTGCCCACTTCACGTAAGCTCTGATGAAGAGTCATCTAGATTCGAAATTTTAGCTTGCTTTCTCTCCATGGATGCTGCCTGACCCGCTGTGATCTCCAGCATTATTTGTCTCCAGTACATTTTCCCTCCTATTGGTTCCCTCACCACCTGCTACAGATCGGTCTTAGAGTCATACAGCACAGAAACAGGCCCTTTGGTCAAACTCGTCCATGTCAACCAGATTTCCCAAACTAAACTCGTTCTATTTGCCTGTGTTTAGCCAATTTCCCTCGAAATACTTCCTATCCATGTAGCTATTTCAAATTTTTCTCAATACATTACTTTAAGTTGAAAGCTATGGTTTGATTGTTTTCATTCTACGCACTTCCTCTGGTAGCTCATTTTATTTAGGCACCGACATTTTTCCGGAAAGGTTGCCCCTTAGGTCTGTTATGGATCTTTCACAATACTTTAAGAAGGTAGCCCAGACCCTAACTTTTTCTTATTTAAAAGGCAGATGTAAAGTAGGTATTCCAGAAGTGATGCAACTGGTCACAACACTCAGCTTTAAGCAAACCTGAGTTTATTTACACACTATGAGCAAAAGAAATCAGAATTTAGAACAATTTGAAAACCCAACCAACATGAAATCGCAACTTAACGAAGGAGCTGTTCTAATACCTGCATCATTGCAAAAACATACCCCTTGATAAAAGGTAAATTCAAACTCAGGTTCTTACAACCAAGAAGATTCCAGAGTGAAGATTCAGGCAAGAAACATTTCTTGAAGCATGGAACCTTTTTTCACAGCAACAGCTTTTCTGTTACCTGCAGTTTCTGGCTGCCTGCTAAAAGAAACCAAACTAGAAAAAAAACCTGAACTGGGAGAACTGGTCACTCCCCTGCCATTGTTTAAAGTCGCCACTTTGAGACTTAGCAGCACCTCTGCCTTTACAACCCTTCTTGAAAAAGACCAATGACAAAATAACCTTATTGAAGGGGCAGCGTTGGCACACCCTTAAAAATTAACCATCAATAATCAAGGTTAGTCTTACCTGATTAGTACACTACAATACATTTCATTAACTATAACCATGCAAAAATGCACTACTACATTCTATTTCAGTCTGTTTATTCCTGCCACCAAATGCTTCCATTTCTCATCCAGGTTTCAACAATGAATGGCTGCAATAATAAACTCCATCTAAACATTCTGGAATTTTTGTCCTTAAATTTCTCCAAAAATTTTAACGGGTTATGATTAATATATATGATTGCTTTAGACACATGACTTTAGACACATGAACTCAGATTTCTCCAGTTTCCTCATTTCCCCTCCCCCCACCTTGTCTCAGTCAAATCCCTCGAACACAGCACCGCCTTCCTAACCTGCAATCTTCTTCCTGACCTCTCCGCCCCCACCCCACTCCGGCCTATCACCTTCACCTTGACCTCCTTCCACCTATCACATCTCCATCGCACCCCCCCCCCCCCCCTCCAAGTCCCTCCTCCCTACCTTTTATCTTAACCTGCTTGGCACACTCTCCTCATTCCTGAAGAAGGGCTTATGCCCGAAACGTCGAATCTCCAGCTCCTTGGATGCTGCTTGACCTGCTGCGCTTTTCCAGCAAATTTTCAGCTCTGATCTCCAGCATCTGCAGACCTCACTTTCTCCTCTTAGACACATGACTGGCAACATAAATGTTGAAATGTTGTAACACCAACACCAAACTCATAGTCCCCTTCTCAATTGCCGAATATTTCTGTTGACGAATGTTCAATTTCCTGGAGAAATATCTGATAGGTTTTTCTATTTTCTTGTCTGTTCTTGTAAGAGCTCAGCACCGACAACCACATAACTCGCATCGATAGCCACCTTGACTGGCTTTGCTAATTAGGTGTGGCTAAGACTGGGCAGTGGTTAACACAACTTTCAGGCTGTCAAACGCCTTTTGACAGTATGCTGTCCACAGAAACCTCATGATTTGGAGATGCCGGTGTTGGACTGGGATGTACAAAGTTAAAAATCACACAACACCAGGTTATGGTTCAACAGGTTTAATTGGAAGCACTAGCTTTCGGAGTGCTGCTCCTTTATCAGGTGGTTGTGGAGTGTAAGATTTTAAGACAGAATTTATAGCAAAAGTTTACAGTGTGATGTAACTGAAATTATATATTGAAAAAGACCTGGATTGTTTGTTGAGCTTCTCATGTGTTAGAATGACCATGTTCAGTTCTTTCATATGTAAATCACAAAATTGTTTTTAAAATTTACATTCTCAAGTGAACTTTAACAAATGGTGTAATGTCGGCCCAGATAATGCATTGAAGGTGTGAGCTTCCCTGTGTGAGTCTGTCTGTGCCACAATGGTCAGACTGATTCTAATCTAAAAAATGGATTTACAGAATCTTACATAGAATCATGCAGTTTTTGAGCAAAGTAAAATGTAATTCTGCAAGTACAGATTCACCCCACAAACTTATATGTGTGCATGTGGGTGTGTGTGTGTGTGTGTGGGGGGGGGGCGGGGTTATGGGTGCCTCTGAGAGTGTGAATGTGTGTGAGCGTGAGTGTAAAGGGGTATACATCTGTGAAAGGGTGCGTGTGTGAGCGCGGGCGAGTATGTGGGAGCATATGAGAGAGGGTCTGCGTGAGCGTGTGTGTCTATAGGAGTGTGTGTGTAGGAGTGTTTGTGTGTGCATGTGTATGAGTGTCTGTGTGTGTGTATGAGTGTCTGTGTGTTGTAGGGGTGTGTGTGTGTGTAAGAGTGTCTGTGTGTGTATATGTGTCTGTCTGTGTGTGTACATAGTGCTGGGGTCACCTGTAGTGTGACATGAACCTAAGATCCCGATTGAGGTCATCCTCATGGGTACCGAACCTGTCTATCAGCTTCTGCTTGGGCACGTTTTGTTGTTGCCTGTCCCAAAGTCCACCTTGGAGAACAGTCACCCGAAGGTCTGAAGTCAAATGTCCTGAACTGCTGAAGTGTTCTCTGACTGGGAGGGAACACTACTGTCTGTTGATTGTTGTGTGGTGTCCATTCATCAGTCTCTGCTTGGTCTCATCAATGTACCAGGCCTCAGGGAATCCTTGCCTTCAGCATATGAGATAGACAACATTGGCTGAGTCACATGAGTACCTGCCACGTACATGATGGGAGGTGTCCCCACCCGTAATGGTGGTACCATGTCGACATTCTGACACGCCTTGCAGCGTCTATCATGACAAGGTTGTATGGTATTGTCCTGAAAGCCGGGCAGTTTGGTATGAACAATGATCTGTTTGAGGTTTGGTGGTTGTTTATAGGTGAGAAGTGGAACCTCCTGCTTTTCTCTAGTGATTCAATGAATGGGGCAGCCAAAATGCTAAACTTGGGTACGAATTTCCGATAAGACCTACTCAATCCCAGGAATCGTAATTCTGCTCTTTTTGTTGATAGCATGGGAAACTCCCCAATAATTTTTGTTTTTACATTCTGTGGGGCCACTTGTCTGTGTCCAATAACATGGCCCAGGAAGGTGACTTGGGCTTTGGTAAATTCACTCTTAGCCAGGTTTATCACCAAGTCTGCCTCCCAGGCACCAAGTCGATTGAATAATTTTGATAAATGCTGCAAATATTCCTTCCAAGTGCGACTAAAAATCACCAGTTCGTCAATATACACCATAATTGGGTAACCTAGAAATGATTTTATTAGCTAGTCTTTGAAATGTGGCTGGTGCATTTTTCATACCAAATGTCAGGACTTTAAATTGATATGGTCTATCTGGTGTTACGAAAGCCAAATTGTCTTCGCTTTTTCGGATAAAGGTACTTGCCAGTATCCTCTGAGTAAGTCCAACTTAGAAATATAAGTTATTTCGATACAGTCTTCCAAAGGTTGGATTGGGTATGGATCAGACTTTGTAACTGCATTGACTTTGTGATAGTCCACACATAACTATTGGGTATCATCTGGTTTTGGTACCATTACTATGGTGAGCTTTAGTCACTGCAACTCACTTCAAGTTTGTCTCCTTGGCGTTATGCGTTCAATCTCTTTTTGAAACTGTGCCAACATTAGCGTGTTGAGTCTATAAGGATCTTGCTTAATTGGAACTGCATTTCTTATACAGGTATCCCCTGCTTTTCGCTTTACGTCAATTCGCTTTTACAAAAGACCTACTTTAGTACCCGTTTTTGCTAACCGAAAGAGGAATTCACTTTAACGAGAAAGCATGTGCAGCGATACTGATGCCCCAAGTGCCTTCCCCGGGAACTACACTCAGCATTTCAGTATCAAGCCGCCATAGCTTTGAACTGTGTCTGTGAGCATCTGTGCATTATCTCGATTTATTTTGTGCATCCATTAGCAAGATATGTCCTAAGGTATCCTGTACCTCCCACCATCCCAAACTCTGATGGCCTTTACGATATGTTAGTGCTAGTTTAACTTTTATATGTTATTTGGTATAATTTTGGTAGGTTATTTTTTGGGCCTGGGAATGCTCAAAAGTTTTTCCCATATAAATTAACGGTAATTGCTTCTTCACTTTACGCCATTTCGGCTTTTAATAGTTTCATAGAATCACTCTACTTTCAGATAGCAGGGTACACCCGCATCTACATCATGCATAAATAAATTAATATTTCGCAGTTTATTCCCACATATTTCCCCATGCGTAGCAATAACTCTTTCAGGTCATTTAGATTTTCCTCTGGATGGTAACTTAATATGTTATCCCAATTTTTGACAACTTCCTCATTGTCCAATTTAATTTGAGGAACATCCAAATCAGAATTCTCTGAACTTGGTTTTTCACTCTGTGTTGTAACAAGTAATGCATTCTCCTTTTGCTTTCCTTCTCTATCAAAATATCTTTTGAGCATATTCACAAGGCATACTCTCTGAGATTTTTTTGTGTCTGGAGTCCTAATCAAATAGTTCAATCTCATTTCAACTTGATAAGGTCCATTAAACCAAGCTTTTAAAGGTTCATCTATCACTGGAAGTAATTTTATCTCAATTAGCAAAATTGTGACTTTTTGATTTCTTGCCTGTTTCCTGTTTCATTGCACAGTGTGATATTTTTAAATGCTATCTAACCAACTCTTCCGCCCTATTTAACCATTCCCTAAAATTTGGCACATAGTCGACATATGTGGTCTCTGAATTCTGCTTCACCAATTTTTCCTTAATTAATTTTAATGGTTTTCCTACTTCATGCCCCAAAACTAATTCAAATGGACTGAATGTGGTCAATTTGTTTGGTGCATCTCCATTAGAAAAAGTACGAACAGAATTCCTTTATCCCAATCATCTGGATAGTCTTGACTATCAGTGCTCAACATGGTCTTTAACATCTGATGCCACCTTTCTAGCAGTCTCTGTGATTCTGGATGGTACGTAGTGGATTTGAATTGTTTTATTCCCAAATTGTCCAAAACTTCCTTGAATAATTTTGAAGTAAAGTTTGAGCCTTGATCTGACTGTAATCTCTGTGGGTAGTCTGTTTCTCATGAAATATTTGAATAACTCTTTTACAATCCTTTTAGCTGTGATATTGCATAAAGGAATAGCCTCTAAAAATCTAGTGGACACATCCATTATTGTTAACAAATACCAATTCCCGCTTTTTGTTTTGGGTAGGGATTCTGCGCAATTAATTAAGATTCTAGTAAAAGATGCCTCAAATGTAGGAATGGGTCTCAAAGGAGCAGGTTTTATTATTGCCTGCGGTTTATTAAATATCTGACATGTACGACATGTCTGGCAAAATTCAACTACATCCTTATGCAATCCTGGCCTGTCAAAATATTTTTGTATTTTAGCTTAAGTTTTTCTTACCCTTAAATGACCTCCTACTAGGAGTTCGTGCACTATCCACAAAAACTCTTTTCAATAACCCATTGGTAATATGACTTCATGAACTTTTCTCATCTGCCTGAATATGTCTCCATTTTCTAATTAAGACATCATTCATAAGATAATAGCACTCAGGGATATATTCAGATTCTTCTTTCGTGCATGATTTTTGATACAATTGCTTCAGTTTTCCATCTTTCTATTGTAACTCAGATATCTACATTGTCCTCCACCTGTTCCTGGTTTGTCTCAACAGATATGGTCTCTAATAGTTCAACTTCAACTTCCTTATCTGTATTCTTTGATTCCCCCTCCTGTTTCAACTGGTGACTTTGTGAATTTGTTACTCCACAGTCAGGAAAAGTCCCAGGGTATGCTTCCTGTAGTACCTCTGTTGCCTAATCTTCCACTGGCCTTTCAACCACAGTAGGCAGCTCGTCTACCTGTGACCCAGCTATATCATTAGCAAGGATAAATTGTATTCCTGGAGCTGAGAGTTCTTCCAGTACTCCGACTACCACTTCTCTATTTTTCACTGGACACTCTAACCTCACTCCACATAATTTAGCAATTCTGGCCTCACCATGAATTCCACATACTAGTACCTTTTTCTGGTAATAGTCCTTCTGAGTTACAAACTTCTCATCTCTCACTGTCAAAGATTGACATCATCCCGTATCTCTTAATACTGTGACCTTTTTACCTGCTGCTCCTGACTATGCAAGTAAACCTTACCTTTGCAGGTACAGAGGAACCTCGATTATCCGAATGAGATGGGTGGGTATTATTTTGTTCAGATAATTGATTATTCAGTCAATTGATTTCCTCTGGGGCTCTGAGTTTTCTGTGAAGTCTGCTCCCCGTTCAGGAGACTAGGCAGCAGCACACTGTAGCTCAAATCCTCCAACCCTGGCAATATCCTTGTAAATCTTTTCTGAACCTTTTCAAGTTTACAACATCTTTCCGATAGGAAGGAGATCTACTTCACGGAAAACCTTCAGACTTCGGAGCTTTTCAGATTTTGGGATTTTGGATAAAGGGTTGTTTACCTGTACATCCTTCTCATTAAGTTGAGGCAATGCTTGGATATATTTAAACAGATCCCCACCAGGCCTTTGGCTACAATGTGTTTGTTCATCCTTACTACCTTCTTCACTAAGCTTACCTTCTATCTTTACCTCCATCCTTTGAAGCCAATTTTCCTAAGCGCCAATTTAAATGAAGTTCAAACTCTCTCTTTCTCCCTTTTCTCTCTTTCTTTCTCTCTTTCCTCTTTCTCCTTTTGTTCTGCTAAAGTGATTCTGTTCCTTTCTTTTTGGTCAACTTCTTTAGGGCAACTTGTTCTTTTTCTCTATCCTCTGTTTTCAATTGTAATTCAAACTGTTTCATTTCTTTTTCTCTTTTTCTTTTGCCTCTAACTCAAGCTGCTTAATTTTCAATTGGATTTTAACCATTTCCAAATATTCTGATGGCATTTCCAGCAAATTTAAATGCTGAGCTATTGCTGTAATTATCACTTCCTTTCTCGTGGATGAATGGAACTCCAATCCCAGCTTGTCTACTGATTCCAGCAGTCTTGCCTTATTCACCTTTTCTAAAGCCCCAAAGTCACTTCTTCCACCCCCAGAAAACTATTAATGACTGAAAGAGCCATTACTATATCAAACACTGCTTAAACCAACCAAATACAAAACCTGGAGTAAAAGAACTAATATCTACCACTCACTGCCTTTGAGTCTAACAACCCTAATTCCAAATTGAAACTATACAATAAATTCTACCAAGAACCCCTAATCTGTTGTGGACCAGGCCAGATCCCCTCAAAACATTTTGAGAGGGCAGCCCTTAACCTAACTTTTTCTTCTTTCAAAGGCAGAGATAAAGTGGGTATTCCAGGACTGATGCAACTGGTCAAAACAATCGGCTTTATGCAAAACTGAATTTATTTACACACTACAGTTGAAACACGAACAAAAGAAAACAAAATTTAGAATAACAACTATTTGAAAACCCAACCGACTCAAAATCGTAACTAAAGAAGGAGCTATTCCAATACCTGCAACATCACAAAAACACATCCCTTGTCAAAACGTAAATTCAAACTCAGGCTTTTACAGGCAGGAGAGATTGCAGAGAGAAGATTCAGGTAAGAAACATCTGTTGAAGCATGGAACTTTTTTTCATAGTAACAGCTTCTCTGTTACCAGCAGTTTCTGACTGACTACTAAAGCAAACCAAACCAGAAAAAAATCTGACCTGGGAGAACTGGTCACTCCCCTGCCATTATTTAAAGTAGCCACTTACGGACATATTGGCACCTCTGCCTTTACGACCCCTGTTCAAAACAAAAGTACAAAATAACCTTGTTGAAGGGACAGCATCACCACAGGTCCTCTTTAAATCTTTCCCCTCTCACCTTAAACCTACGTTCTGCAGTTTTGGACTCCTCTACCTGGGGAAAAATCCTTGGATATTCACCTAATCTACGCTCCTCATGATTTTATAAAGCTCTATAAGGTTACCCCTCAGTCTCCTATGCTCCAGGGGAAAAGTCCCAGTCTTTCCTTATAACCCAAACCTTCCAGTCCTGGTAACATGTTTGTAAATTTTTTGTACCCTTGCCTGTTAAATAACATCCTTCTTATAGTAGGATGATCAAAATTGTATGCAGTATTCCAAATGTGGCCTTACCAATGTCTTGCACAGCCTTAACATGCTGTCCCAACTCCTGTACTCAGTGCTCTGACCAATGAAGGTAAGCATGCCAATCATCTTCTATGCCACCTTGTGTATCTGTGGCACCACTTTCAAGAAACTATGTACCTGTACCTCTAGGTCTCTCTGATCAACAATAGGGCCCTACCATTAACTGCGTAAGTCCTGCCCTAGTTTCTCTTACCAAATTCAACACTTTGCATTTATCTGAATTAAACTCCATCTGCCATCCCTCATGAACCTGCTCTTGTTAAAATAGTTGAGGGCTGAAATTCTGCTTTCCCTATTCAGTGGCCAATTTTTATTCTGGTCTCACTTGCTCGTGGTTTATATTTGGGACCATGACAATCAGAGTCAGAGTGTCTACCAGCCAGGGACATTTTACATTCCACCAAACCCATTCTGCTCCACTGGTGTTTCACCATTGTACTGCCACATCTAAGGACTACCAAACTAGAATGGGACTACCCCAAATTCCCAAAGGTCTGGGATCAGACTGCAAAAGAAAAATCACAATCTGCATCTTTGGAAAGAGAAGTCCCACTGTTTGGAATTTCTCAAAGCACAACTGGTGGCTATGGTGTTAACTCTATCCTTTAGGACTTAAGCAAGCTCAGTCAATTGTGCTGCTACCAAGCTATTCTTGATAATGGGCATTGAATCCAGCCACCTAAAGCACATTTTGTGCCTTTACTGCTACCAGTGTTTCTTCCAATTGGGATTCAACATATAGAAATATTGATTCATTAACTAAGGAGGTTAGAGGCAGTAGAGTGGGTCCTTCATAATTTTTTAAATCAATGTTGAGGGCTCCCAAAGCAACATCCTCCTGACTGTCTAACAATGTGCTGCCACCTCTGCTTATGGAACAGGACATACTCAGGATGCTGATGGTGGAATCTGAGATATTGCCTGTAAAGTATGATTATGTTTATGCCAGTCTGTTGCTTGAGTAACTGGCACAACTCTCTCAAGTTTGGTATAAACTATAGCAAGCAGGATTTTGCAAGAGTGACAATGCTGTGTGTATCACTGTTGCTTCAGCTATCTGGGTTACTGCCAACTGGTCTTTCTGGTTTCATTCCTTGATTTAGTCCCTGTAGCAATTTTTGGCACAGTCACCTTCTTAACCCAATTTTAGAGTCGACAACACTGCTGTGTAACTTCAGTCAGATATAAACCAGACCCAATAATATAAAGACAATATTTTTTGTATAAGCAGATATACTTATAGATCAATGGGAATAAAGCAAGGGAGTGATAAATGTTGGATGATTCTGCTTAATCATCACAAAGGACGAGTGATTTCTTTCTATGTTATCCAATTATTTGGACATGCTTTTTTGCATCCTGAAGGTTGAGGTAGCCCATGAAGTAGTCTCCCTGTTCCAAGCAAAGCCCTGTTCAGGGTGTCCTGCTAGGTTTCCTGCCTGTTTCTGAACACACTCAGCCAGGCCAAATTGAAACTGGGGGGGGATGAAACAACTGTGAAATGAGAAATAATGAATTACTTAAGGCCCTCAACTGAGACAACAGTAGGAAGTTTCTCTCAGTTTTGCCCGCCTTTGCATCCCAAAAATAATAGATAAGTTGGCGCCAGGCGAATGTTGAGTGAAAGGCCACAAAGGGAATTTTAAGGGGCACACCTGGCTGCAAACCAAGAGACATGAGTGAGAACATACAAATTCTGGCTCTGGACCCAAGACTTTTAATTATTTTGAGAAATTAAATGCAATTTGAATGTATTCTGTCTATTTTCAGTACAACTACAACAACATGCTTGGACAATGGATCTTGTACCTTTAGCAGCACAACGTAGCATTGAAAGGATTGGAAAGTAATGTAAGAAAGTGGTTGAATTCTTTCTCCTAATTATTTCAGTTAGCATGCTCAATTAGTAAAATAAATTCCTACCTGATGTTGTTTTAACTAATAAGGAATTCACAAAACTTTTTGTAAGCTCTGATTTAAAAAAACAGACATGGCTTAGGATCGAGAACATTAGGCAATTTGGGAAAGGTTTGGTGAAGCTAAAGTTCAGCTAATTATGGGTTAATATTTTGCAACATGATTTCTCACAAAGCAAAAAAAGGTATCAAAATCTTTTAAAAGTAAGAATACGTATTTGAAAACTGAAGAAGGCTTGGTTATCCAATCTGCTCAACTAGTAAGCTTGATCTGAAATGAAACTCTTAATGTATATGTAAATATTATTAGAACTGATGGAAGATCATAAGAATTAGGAGCAAGAATAGGCCATTAATCCTGATCTGTCATTCAACATAGTCAGGGCTGATTAGCCTTCCACCTTTACCGAGCTTTCTATTTTTCTTATATGTTATATGCCCCTCAATATTCAGGATTCAATCTTTGTAAACCAGCAACCATCTTTCTGTAATGGCTATCAGATTGTATTTGTTTACTTCAATGTGTGCTGTAAACTTGTTTGCTTTGTTGTGAATGCTACATTTTTCCAAAGACAAAGTCTTTAATAGTCCAGCCTAAAATTAACCTTTGCAGGTTAATTTGAGAACAATATGTAACTTTAATTTAAATTTAGATTTTGTATGTTAAGATGTGGAAAACATGGTTCGTAATTTTTCAGAATTTCATTGTAAGCTCAGAGCTGGGTTGCCAAAAGTCTGGAGGTTTGTTTACATGCATCTTGGTTTTACAATCTAAACTTGAAGAGTTGGGGTGGTCGGTAGATCCTTGCATTAGTGAAACACAGAAATAGAACAATCCAGAAGATCATTCAGTTTATGTGTTGGTGTGTCCCAGAGTGGAAACAAGATAGCTGAACAGCTGAATTTGGGGAACTCTTGTGTGTCTCCTCTAAGTTAAGCATAATTGTGAATTTAGTATGGAGTCTGTTTCAGGTGTCTTGGGGCCAGAATCAGATGAACGGGAAAAGCATTTAGTGACTGAACAGAAATTTACAGTAAGGAAGCCAATTACAACCGTGCTTGCCTGAGTCAGTAGGAGGCTATAGTATGCATGAATGTAGTGAAAGTTCACTAAGGTTTTGGGTGTTTTTAAGGAACTTACTGCAGTAAAAACGGATAATGTGTGGTTGAATCCCCCTTCTGAAGACTGTAATGAAGTATTTCTTATTGCCTAATTTAGCATAGTTCTTCTATTTATCATTATTGAATAATATTTTTAATATTAAAAGTACGCTGGCTCTTATGAATGTGTTCAGTAACTGAACTACACAATTTTAAAAAATACAAAGTTAAGATCTAACAAGCCAGATTTTACTCTAGGATTTGAATTGTATCTAGATAACATTCTCCGTTCCTGATGCACCACAGGATCTGAGTGTGAATGCACTTCATTAACTCCAAGCTCAAGTTCTATCAGCTGACGACATTTCAGATGTGGTTGACGTGGATCATTCAATCAATTATACCCAAATGGTACAGTCCCAAATATCATCTGCACTGCCATCCCTAACACGTTACATAATTGAGTTTTGACTTTAGAAATATCATTCAACAATTACTTATATTAATAAGGTTAACTAGCTAAAATACACAATTAATACAATATTTGTATCTCCATAATATTCATATAAATTTCTGCCCAATCTAAAGAGGGAAAGATTTCTTCAAAATTCCTCAACCAATCAACTAGTTGTTTAGCTAACTTATGTCTCTCTTCTTCCATTCTGAAGTCTAATTGTCTCTGATTCTCTCTCAGACTACTTCTTGTTTAGGCAATCAGCCTTTCTGTGAATTTTTTTTTCTTTTCACTTCTTCAAACTCGAGTGTTTTTGTTCTCTTAAGTTTGTTCCTGCTTCTTCTCAAGTGTGTCCCTGCTCCCAAACCTCCAAGTAAGTGATAGGTTCCAAATCTAGGTTTCAATTTAACCTCTTCCTTCTGCTCCTCCTTCCTCTCAAGGTATGCTTCTTGTCCTAGCTCTCTCTCCTGATAAGCGACAGTCCAATAGTCTGGAGTTACAACTTGTAGAAGAAAGCTCTGTTTTGATTATGAATAATAAACTAAATTTGATTAGATAAATATAAAATAAAAGAAGTCATACCTCTGCATCAATCCACTTGACACCATCTTTGGTATGCAGTACATGGCCATAGAAGTAAACGGGCAGTACATATTCTGGACGAGCCTTTTCCCAAGGGTTACCATGTCGTAGCCAATCATCAGCTTCCTCCACCTTTAGTCATACAGAATAAAACTCACATTTATTAGATTTGATTTATTATTGTCACATGTACTGAGATAGTGAAAAGTTTTGTTTTGTGTGCTATCCAGACAAATCATAACTTACATAATTACATCAGGGTAAAACCATCATAAAAGATGTGATGAGAAAATGTGCTGAGGACAGCTTGCAAACTGTCACTTGTTCATATATAAATAATCAGTCACAATCCATACAGATGCTGATTTACAAGTTTAGAAGCAAAGTGCAAACAATTTGAGAACAGATCAATTTTATCTGCACACTTCGGTTTTGTTATTGATGGATTTTTATGTTTTGGGTATTCAACTTTATACATGGTTTCCATAAATTATCCCAAGCCCACTGTGAAATGTTGTATTTTTTATTTGCATGAAATCAACATATTTGCAAATCAGATTTTAACTATACCTCTTGTAATGATGTGAGCTATGGCAAGATCTGTGGCAGAATCAAGTTAGGAGTCCATGAGGCCAATCTTGACATCAAGATCACCTTGCTCCATTTCATAAATAAAAAGAGGTCCCCAATTTATGAATGTCACACCTACGAATGCTCATACCTATTAATGCGATCTCATAATTGGTTTTTATATTTAAAGACCCAACCTACAAACATTTCTGTATTTAAGAATAGCTGCTTCAAACTGTCCTGCGTTATGCCCTGACTTGTGAATGGCCTCCAGAAAGCAAGCTGAACAGATACGTTATGACACAGCCCTGGAGCAGGTGGAAATTGAACTTAGGTCTTCTGACCACAATTTTCACAAGCAGCATGGCAAGATTGACAATTGATAGCAGTTAATGCTTGTTTACCTCTTCATTGATAGCCCAGCTCACCTCATTCATATTTTGTTTCCAATCTTCCCAAACTTGCTCAATAAGCTAGCCATCAGGAAAACTGAACATGGAAACCAGAGCGGGTGCCTAGCAGGTTCAGCTCAACACTTTCTCCAAGCAACTACTGGCCACACAAACCTTTTCTTTACAGACATTCAGCAAACCCTCGTGACCATCCTAGCACCTCAATGCACTAGCAGTGGAACCTGGAAGACATAATGGCAACCAGTACTGCCTGGTGCATCAGAGAGTTACCACACATGGACAGGCATCCAGCCACTGGCTTGGACCAGGGCTGCTCACTTGCTCCCTCGGTATGTATTCTTCTGACACCTACCAGCATGCCCAAAGTATTCGCGTCTTGCCTTGCAGTGCTCATTTGAACATCTACCCAACCAGGCAGCTGGTTATGCTGTTCAGTAGTCCATGCCATCATAAGACAGTGTTCTATGTCACTGTCACACTTGTACCATGTGGTAGCAGCTTTTGCACCAAACAAAATGCACCTGCATCAACCAGTCAGCTGTGTCTCCATGTTTTCAGGGAATACTCCACCCACAGGGATACCCATCAGTTGTGGGTGGGCCTGCATGTTTAGCCTTTGGACCTATCACTGTCATCTACTAACGTAAAGCAAATAGAAATAGCACCACGAGGAAGAAAATGGTCACCACTACACTCGGTATGGGCGATGTAAGTGAACCAATGAGTAAGGGAGACTGCTATAGTTACCACTGGTTATTGGGCTTCGAGGGGAAGAAAAGATCGATTCACTGATTGCGACACAGACATTCAGGGTGCCTACTCCATGGCCATCTGATCTTTGATCCTGTGTGTTTATCTCCCTGGCTAGGGAACTCACTGACAGCTAAACTCCTAAGCACACAGACAGCTGAACAGTGGGAAATGTTGAATGGGGTGTGCCTAAGGTGCTGAAATGTCCCAATGCCATGTACATGTAATGTTCCCCACTTTTCTAACATGATGTAGTCGGTGCTCAGTCAACACCCTCATTTAGTGCACCTTATTAGTGCTCAATAAGTAGTGCCTGAGGGTGCAATGAAGTCCTTGGGTTCTACAATCCCATAAGAAACAAATATTTATGATGCATTTCTCAACTGTTTACAGAAGTTTTACCAATGTGGCTGCAATCTTCCTCTCCCTCCTGTTGCATTGTATTGAGCTCTCTGGTCCACAGATAGGTGGAGAGAACGTGTTGAATTTGTATCTGGATGACCTACATATGCCAAGAGTCCTCTTGCCAGAGGCAAGCTGATTCTTCTTGGTCTGAACTTCCAAAGATTGGAGCACACACAAGTAGGATTAAGATGGAGGGATATCACCTCTGCACTGCACTTAATGGAAACTGCTGATGGGCCTGTTTGTGGCTCCTCCTCTGGCTAGGTGTCTCTTAGGACTGTCTACTTCCATGTGATATTGGGACATCTGGATTGGGTCAAGGTTTCCTGCCCCGACCTACACTGTTAAGGACCCAAAGGTTGGGATGGTGTATAGGTCTTGCATTTCTGCAACATTCCATGAAGGTGCTGGACCTAGCTCTCCATGTCAGCCTCCAACCTGTCCATGGAGGTAGATATGCTGTTGCAAGATTTGCTGCATGGCTGCAGCTTTTGGGCAATGAGGACCATTGCATCTCATATGCCTAATGCCATTCCTGATCTGCCTTGTGCACGTGGATGAAGTCCCTCAGTGGTGAGACTACAGACCTCTCCTTCCAAGGACTAGTAATTGTTTGGTGTCCAGCAGTCCACTTAGTGCTAGTTGCTTGGTGTGTTTATCTCTCTAGGAGAAACTGAGGTCTGGAGATCAGAGTTAAGAAGAGTGGAGCTGGAAAAGCACTGTTGGTCAGGCAGCATCCAAGGAGCAGTAGTCACCCTTTCGAGCATAACCTCCTTATCAGGAATGTAGGTGTCAAGGGGGCTGAGCGATAAATGGGAGGCTGGTGGGGCTGGGAGATAGGTAGCTGGGAATGCGATAGGTGATGGTAAGTGAAAATGGGGGTGATGGTGATAGTTCAGACCGGAGGGTGGAACAGTTAGGTGGGAAGGAAGATGGACAGGCAAGATGGTGGATGAGGTAACCTTCCTGTTGCTTTCTTAGGAGCCTAAATGCTCCTCAGCAGCATTCCCCCTAATTTTCTTTCTGGCTGCACGGGCCTCCAAGGTTGATGTGTGGCATTGACTTCCGAAACTACAAGAAGTTTGGCACACCGTCGACTGCCTTGTGCGTAACCTTGGTGTGGCTGCGCATGAAGATGGTTGCACTCATAAGACAGAAAAGGTGTAAGGCATTGTGGCCATTGGATAGAAGTGGAGTTCAATGCATGACAGTGATTGCCTGGTTAATGTCACTGTTGTAGTGAAGCAAGAAGTGGTACTCACTCCGTTACCAGGACAGTGCAACCCTGCAGGAGAGGTCCTAGTCTTGAACTGCGTGAGCATAAATTCTGTCCTCATAGACGGTGGAAACATGGACACAGGGCATATAGTATTAATCTGCACTGTTATATGATGTCTTCTCCTGTAATAAAATAAAGAGGACACAGGAGTAAGATGCAAGTTGATAGTATAACTATTAGTGCTGGTGCATGGGGGAATGGTGTGAGTCGTTCTAGGAAAGTGAGGAGACAATGAAGAGACCATGCAGGGTTAGTTGTGTGAGCATGGACTATAATGAATGTGAATGAGGGAAGGTGTCGCATGCAATAGAAGGTGTCACAGCATGAGCAGACAGATTAAGAGTGAAGTAATAGAAAATAGAGTATGGCACAATTTGAAGCAGCAGAGAGCCATTGACTTTCTTTTGGCAATGCAGATGGCCCGCAACACCTTTGAGATGGCACTGACCTACGTGGCAAGGTCCGAGCTAGCTGGCACCAACTGGGATGTTGCAGTCTTCTCTGATGGTCCTTCAGGAAAAAAAGACACCTATTAATTGACACCACACTGTTGATCAGGTTCCTACTGGAAAAATGCAATGCTAACTTTCCCTTTTCAGTCATCTCTTCTCACAGATACCAAAAGCGAGCAAGACATCTGCCAGTTGTCTGTCCTACTTCAGGTGAGCAGTCCAGTGGACTTTCAAAAGTTTTGATTTTATTGTCAGGTGTATTTTACAATAAGAATACAAATGCAGTGAAAAGCTTTCATTTGTTGCCTCAAAATGGCGCCATTTTGAATAATTTATGAATAAAGGAAAAAAAATTAAAATATAGCTTGGAGAGTCCATCAGGCCTGAGCCAACTCATTACCATGAATGACACCTGTGCTGCCATCCCTCTGCCTTGACTTTGCCCGGTGCCAGCACTGGACACAAACAACAACAAAAGTCAGCAATGCTCAGGTGCCATCTATTGCCTCTGGGCCTACGTCACCTCTGACGATGTAGTAGCTGCAGATTCCAGGTCCTTGCTTGCTCCAGAAAAGTAAGTAGGACTTACTGTCCTCTGTGCTGTGTCCACTTGAGGTCCATGTGCTGGCATTTTGCTGCTGCAGAAGCCATCCAAACTCAGGACAAGGTAGATAAGTAAAAGTAAAGGATGATGAAAAAAGAAAAGCTGTCAGAGAGGACGAGCTCGGGCATAGGAACCCTACACAGTTGCCATTATGGACTGGGAAAGGTGGTATGAATGCAAGGAATGCTGGTCTTAGGGCTGATACCTGCTGAGTGTTGAATTCGTCCTAGACCAGTATGTGGTAAGATGTGGCAGATATTGGACATGAGAGACACCATAGGGGTAGGGTTGGCGATTATTGCAGCGAGTTTGGTAAGATAAAGTGAGAGAACTCGCTAGGTCTCGTGGTGAGATACTGCAACTCACAAGTAGTCAAAAAGTGTACGACTCAGCCTTCTGTTTTTAACATTGTTATCCACAACCAGTCACACAATACCAGTATAAGAAAAGCAACTAAGCTTTATTTGTCCACCACACCAAAAAAAAGAGCAATACCATTAAGAACACAAGAAATAGGAGCACGAAACTATACAGTCCACGGGCCTGCTAATGATTAAAAACATAGAAAACAGTAGCAGGACAAGGTCATTCAGCCTTTAAGCCCCATTTGACACTAACTGAATTCATGGCTGATCTTCTACCTCAACATAATTTTTCCATATCTTTTGATGTTTTAGTTTTGTAGAAATCAATCAATCTCAGTCCTAGATATACTCAAAGACTGAGATTCCACAGCTCTCTGGATAGAGAATTGGAAAGATTCTATGAGTAAAGAAATTCCTCCTCATCTCAGTCTGAAGTGGTCTGCTTGTTATCCTTAGATTGTGTCCCCTAGTTCTACATAATCCAACCAGGGAGGAAATAAAACAAATCACAGTATTCCAGATATAGTTGCACCAACACTCGATATAACTGCAGTAAAACATCTTTGTTCAAAATGTCTGGTCATAAAGGCCAATAAACAATTTAAGTTTTTAATTGCTGGCTACCCGCAAGCAAGGAGATGATACTACATCTCTATAAACATTGGTCAGACCACATTTAGAGTTCTGTATTCAGTTCTGGGCACTTAATTTAAGGAAAGATGTCAAAGCACTGGAAAAAGTGCAAAGAAAATAAACTCAATTGATACCAGGAATGAGGGATTTTAGATTCAAGGAAAAATTAGAGAAATTGGGCTTATTCTCCTTGGAGTAGAGAAGATTAAGAGATTACCTTATTGAGACATTCAAAATTATGAACAATTTTGACAAGGAAAAGAGGGATATTCTTTTCCACTAGTTGCTATTTCAGTAACTGAGAGTCACAACTTCAAAACTGTCAGCAAGACGGCTAGGAGTGAGACAAGCGAAACTTGTTTACTCAAGAGAGTTGTTGGGAGTCAAAATGTGCTACCTGGGAGTGGTGGAGATTTTAAAAGAGAGCTGGACATACATTTAAAAGAGATGAGTTTACAGAGGTAGGGCTGGAGAATGGGACTAGCTGGGTTGTTCTTTTGGGAGCTGGTACAGACACGATGGGTCAAATGTTAACTATTCTATGTTAATTTTCTTTGGCTCATGAACAAAAGCATTCAGGTCACTTTGAAATTCAACACTGCACAGTCTCTTGCCATTTAAGTAGTTCCTGTATTTTGTTTTTCCCACCAAAGTTGACAATCTCACGTTTCTCAGTGGTCTACTCAATCTGTCAAATCTTTGCCCACTCACTCAACCTCTCCAAATCCCCTTGATGGATCTTTGCATTCTTCTTACAACTCATGTTTTCACTAATTTTGTTTGCAAATTGAAAATGTCACATATAATCCCCACATTCAAATCATATGAAATAGATTGTGAATAGCGTGTACCCTACTAGTCACAAGCTGCCAACCTGGGAATGCCTCATTTATTCCTACTAGACTGAAAACTGGAATAAGTGAGTTGTCTTATGTGGAAAGACAGATTAAATGAAACCTGTTTCCATAGACTTTAGAAGAGTAAAGGGTGATTTTATTTAAGTATGTAAGATCCTGAATGGTCTTGACAAGGTAGATGGGGTAAGGATGTTTTCTCATGTGAATGATTCCAGAACTAGGGGCCACTGTTTAAATATAGTGCATGCCCTTTTGGGACAAATATGAGGAGACATTTTCTTTCTATGAGAGGGTTGTGCAACTTTGGAACTCTGCCTCAGAAAATGGTGGAGGTAGGATCATTGAATGTTTTTAAAGCAGAGATAACTAGATTCTTGTTGAGTCAGAGAATCAAAAGTTACAAGGGGTGGATAGAAATATGACATTGTAAAAACTGACAGATATGCAATGATCCTCCTGAATGGCAGGGCAGGTCCAAGGGGCTGAACAGAGTATTTCTGCTCCCAAATCATATTTATGTGCACTGTATGTATGCAAAGTCTGTTTACTGTCTATTAACCCAGTTCTTGATTCATGGTGGTTTATTCCCCATAATGCCATGCATTTTGATTTCATTTACTAACCTCTTTTATAGGTTCTTAAAGCTTTCTGAAAATCTAAATATTACACATCCACTGGTTCTCCCTTATCTATTCTGCTAGTTACATCTCAAAAACTCCAACAAGCTTTGTTAAACTTAATTTTTTCCTTCATAAATCCAAATTAATTATGCACAATTCTACCATTATTTGCTAAGTGTCCTATTATCACATCCTTTATTATAGATTCTAACATTTTCCCAGGAGTGATGCTAAGCTCACAAGCTCCCGGTTTTCTCTCCCCACTCCTTTCTTGAAAGTGCCATTACATTTTCTATCTTCCATCTGCATGTATTATTCTGGAATGTATAGAACATTTGAAGATGATCACCAATACATCTACGAACTCTTACACCATATTTCTCAACATGCTGTTATGTAAGGGTAAAGTAATTTACCTACTTTAGCTCTCATTTTTCCTCACGACCATTAATTTGTCGCAGTGCCTCATTTTCAGTCTTGCAATTTCCATTATTTCCAGAGTATTTTAGTATTTTCTTTTGAGAACACAGATACAAAGTATTGAGGGCGGCACGGTGGCACAGTGGTTAGCACTGCTGCCTCACAGCGCCAGAGATCCAAGTTCAATTCCCGCCTCAGGCGACTGACTGTGGAGTTTGCACATTCACCCCGTGTCTGCATGGGTTTCCTCTGGGTGCTCTGGTTTCCTCCCACAGTCCAAAAATGTGCAGGTTAGGTGAATTGGCTAAGCTAAATTGCCCGTAGTGTTAGGAGAAGAGGTAAATGTAGTGGAATGGGTCTGGGTGGGTTGCGCTTCGGAGGGTTGGTGTGGACTTGTTGGGCCGAAGGGCCTGTTTCCACACTGTAAGTAATCTAATCGAGTTTCTTTGTCAGTTCCTTATTCATCATTATGAATTCTCTTGACTTCACTTGTAATAGATTCAGGTTGGTTTTGCTGATCTTTTCCCTTTTACTTTCCTGTGTAAGCTTTTGCGTCCATTATCATGTTTTCAACTGACAGTAATAGAGTCAAAGAGGTGTACAGCATGGAAACAGACCCTTCAGTTCAACTCATCCATGATGACCAGATATCCCAACCCAATCTGGTCCCACCTGCCAGCATCCGGCCCATATCCCTCCAAACCCTTCCTGTTCATATAACCATCCAAACGCCTTTTAAATGCTGCAATTGTACCAGCCTCCACCACTTCCTCTGGCAGCTCATTCCATACACGTACCACCCTCTGCGTGAAAAAGTTGCCCAGTAGGTCTCTTTTATATCTTTCCCCTCTCACCCTAAACCTATGCCCTCATGTTCTGGACTCCCTGGCCCAAGGGAAAAGACTTTGACTATTTTTCTTATCCATGCCCCTCATGATTTTGTAAACCTCCATAAGGTCACCCCTCAACCTCCGACACTCCAAGGGAAACAGCCCCAGTCTGTTCAGCCTCTCCCTATAGCTCAGATCCTCTAACCCTGGCAACATCCTTGGAAATCTTTTGTGAACCCTTTCAAGTTTCACAACATCTTTCCGATAGGAAGGAGACCAGAATTGCACGCAATATTCCAACAGTGGCCTAACCAATGTCCTGTACGGCTGCAACATGACCTCCCAACTCCTGTACTCAATACTTTGACCAATAAAAGAAACCATACAAAACGCCTTCTTCACTATCCTATCTGCCTGCAACTCCACTTTCAAGGAATTATGAACCTGCACTCCAAAGTCTCTTTGTTCATCTACACTCCCTAGGACCTTACCATTAAGAATCTAAATCCTGCTAAGATTTGCTTTCTCAAAATGCAGCACCTCGCAGTTATCTGAATTAAATTCCATCTGCCACTTCTCAGCCCATTGGCCCATCTGATCAAGATCCTGTTGTAATCTGAGGTAACCTTCTTCGCTATCCACTACACCTCTAATTTTGGTGTTGTCTGCAAACTTACTAATTGGAAATCTTAAGCTTACATCCAAATCATTTATGTAAATGACAAAAAGTAGTGGACCCAACACCAATCCTTGGGCACTCCACTGGTCACAGGCCTCCAGTCTGAAAAACAACCCTCCACGACCAGCCTCTGTTTTCTACCTTTGAGCCAGTTCTGTATCCAAATGGCTAGTTCTCCCTGTATTCCATGAGATCTAACCTTGCTAACCAGCCTCCCATGGGGAACCTTGTCGAATGCCTTACTGAAGTCCATATAGATCACATCTACTGCTCTGCCCTCATCAATTCTCTTTGTTACTTCTTCAAAAAACTCAATCAAGTTTGTGAGACATGATTTCCCACGCACAAAGCCATGCTGACTATCCCTAAACAGTCCTTGCCTTTCCAAATACATGTACATCCTGTCCATCAGGATTCCCTCCGACAACTTGCCCACCACTGATGTCAGGCTCACTGGTCTATAGTTCCCTGGCTTGTCCTTACCACCTTTCTTAAACAATGGCACCACGTTAGCCAACCCCTAATCTTCTGGCACCTCACCTGTGACTATTGATGATATAAATATCTCAGCAAGAGGCCCAGTAATCACTTCCCTAGTTTCCCACAGAGTTCTAGGGTACACCTGATCAGGTCCTGGGGATTTATCCACTTTTATGCGTTTCAAGACATCCAGCACTTCCTCCTCTGTAATATGGACATTTTACAAGGTGTCACCATCTATTTCCCTACATTCTATATCTTCCATATCCTTTTCCACAGTAAATACTGATGCAAAATACTTGTTCAGTATCTCCCCCATTTTCTGCAACTCCACACAAAGGCCGCCTTGCTGATCTTTGAGGGGCCCTATTCTCTCCCTAGTTACCTTTTTGTCCTTAATGTATTTTAAAAACCCTTCGGATTCTCCTTAATTCTATTTGCCAAAGCTATCTCATGTTCCCTTTTTGCCCTCCTGATTTCCCTCTTAATTGGAAGCCCCTTTACGGGTTGCACCTGAACCAGAAGGGCACCAATATCCGGGGAGGTAGGTTTGCTAGCACTCTTCGGGGGGGGGGAGGGGTTTAAACTAATTTGGCAAGGGGATGGGATCGGACTCGTTGTCCAGCAAGTAGGTTAGCTGTTTTTCAGGATGTCCAAGAATGTAGGGAGACAGTGGAGAAGGTAGCACTGACAGGGAATACTTACGGACACAGAGATGGGTTCAAGTGTGTATACTTCAATGGAAGGAGTATCAGAAATAAGGTGGGTGAACTTAAGGCGTGGATTGGTACTTGGGACTACAATGTTGTGGCCATCACGGAAATGTGGATAGAAGAGGGACAGGAATGGTTGGAGGTTCCTGGTTACAGATGTTTCAGTAAGATTAGGGAGGGTGATAAAAAAGGAGGGGGTGTGGCGTTGCTAATTAGACATGGTATAATGGCTGCAGAAAGGCAGTTGGAGGGGGATCTGCCTTTGGAGGTAGTATGGGCTGAAGTCAGAAATAGGAAAGGAGCAGTCACCTTTAGATTACTTACAGTGTGGAAACAGGCCCTTCGGCCCAACAAGTCCACACCAACCTGCCGAAGCGTAACCCACCCAGACCCATTCCCCTACATTTACCCCTTCACCTAACACTATAGGCAATTTAGCATAGCCAATTCACTTTACCTGCACAGTTTTTGGATTGTGGGGGGAAACCGGAGCAAACCCATGCAGACACGGGGAGAATGTGCAAACTCCACACAGACAGTCACCTGAGGCGGGAATTGAACCCCAGTCTCTGGCGCTGTGAGGCAGCAGTGCTAATCACTGTGCCACCCACCTTGTTGGGTGTTTACTAAAGGCCCCCCAATAGCAAGCAGAGATGTAGAGTAAGACATTGGGAAACAGATTTTGGAAAGTTGCAGAAGCCACAGGGTAGTAGTCATGGGCGATTTCAACTTCCCAAATATTGATTGGAAGCTCTTTAGATCAAGTAGATTGAACGGGGTGATGTTTGTGCAGTGTGTCCAGGAAGCTTTTCTAACTCAGTATGTAGATTGTCCGACCAGAGGGGAGGCCATTTTGGATTTGGTACTCGGTAATGAACCGGGACAAGTGATGGGCTTGTTAGTGGGTGAGCATTTTGGTGATGGTGATCACAATTCTGTGACTTTCACCTTGGTTATGGAGAGAGATAAGTGCGTGCAACAGGGCTGGTTTTACAGTTGGGGGAAGGGTAAATACGATGCTGCAAGACAGGATCTGAGGAGCATAAGTTGTGAGCATAGGCTGTCAGGGAAGAATGTCCTTGAAATGTGGAACTTTTTCAAGGAACAGATACGACGTGTCCTTGATATGTATGTACCTGTCAGGCAGGAAAGAGATGGTCATGTGAGGGAACCTTGGTTGACGAGGGAGGTTAAATGTCTAGTAAAGAGGAAGAAGGAGGCTTACATAAGGTTGGGGAAACAAGGTTCAGACAGAGCGTTGGAGGGATACAGAATAACCAGAAGGGAACTGAAGAAAGGGATTAGGAGAGCTAAGAGAGGGCATGAAAAACCTTTGGCGGGTAGGATCAAGGATAACCCCAAGGCCTTTTATGCGTATGTGAGAAACATGAGAATGACGAGAATGAGGGTAGGTCCGATCAAGGACAGTAGTGGGAGACTGTGTATTGAGTCGGAAGAGATAGGAGAGGTCTTGAATGAGTACTTTTCTTCAGTATTTACAAATGAGAGGGACCGTATTGTTGAAGAGGAGAGTATGAAATGGACTGGTAAGCTAGAGGAGATACTTATTAGGAAGGAAGATGTGTTGGGCATTTTGAAAAACTTGAGGATAGACAAGTCCCCCGGGCCTGACGGGATACATCCTAGGATTATGTGGGAAGCAAGAGAGGAAATTGCAGAGCCGTTGGCAATGATCTTTTTGTCTTCACTGTCAACAGGGGTGGTACCAGGCGACTGGAGAGTGGCGAATGTTGTGCCCCGTTCAAAAAAGAGAATAGGGATAACCCTGGGAATTACAGGCCAGTTAGTCTTACTTTGGTGGTAGGCAAAGTAATGGAAAGGGTACTGAGGGATAGGACTTATGAGTATCTGGAAAGACACTGCTTGATTAGGGACAGCCAGCACGGATTTGTGAGGGGTAGGTCTTGCCTTACGAGTCTTATTGAATTCTTTGAGGAGGTGATCAAGCATGTGGATGAGGGTAGAGCACTGGATGTAGTGTACATGGATTTTAGTAAGGCATTTGATAAGGTTCCCCATGGTAGGCTTATGCGGAAAGTCAGGAGGTATGGGATAGTGGGAAATTTGGCCAGGTGGATAGAGAACTGGCTAACCGGTTGAAGTCAGAGAGTGGTGGTAGATGGTAAATATTCAGCCTGGAGCCCAGTTACAAGTGGAGTTCCGCAGGGATCAGTTCTGGGTCTTCTGCTGCTTGTAACTTTTATTAATGACTTGGAAGAGGGAATCGAAGGGTGGGTCAATAAATTTGCAGATGATACGAAGATTGGTGGAGTTGTGGATAGTGAGGAGGGCTGTTGTCAGCTGCAAAGGGACTTAGATATGATGCTGAGCTGGGCTGAGGAGTGACAGATGGAATTCAACCCTGTCAAGTGTGAGGTTGCCCATTTTGGAAGGACAAATAAGAATGCGGAATACAGGGTTAACGGTAGGGTTCTTAGTAAGGTGGAGGAACAGAGGGATCTTGGGGTCTATGTTCATTGCTCTTTGAAAGTTGCCACTCAGGTGGATAGAGCTTGTAAGAAGGCCTACGGTGTATTAGCGTTCATTAGCAAAGGGATTGAATTCAATAGTCGTGAGGTGATGTTGCAGCTGTACAGGACCTTGGTAAGGCCACTCCTTTAAGTATACTCCTACTGCCTTTATACGCTTCTAAGGATTCACTCAATCTATCCTGTCTATACCTTACATAGGCTTCCTTCTTTTTCTGAACCAAACTCTCAACTTCTTTAGTCATGCAGCATTCCCTATACCTACCAGCCTTTCTTTTAACCCTAACAGGAATATACTTTCTCTGGACTCTTGTTATCTCATTCCTGAAGGCTTCCCATTTTCCAGCCGTCCCTTTACCTGTGAACATCTGTCCCCAGTCAGCTTTTGAAAGTTCTTGCCTAATACTGTCAAAATTAGCCTTTCTCCAATTTAGAACTTCAACTTTTAAATCTGGTCTATCCTTTTCCATCACTCTTTTAAATGTAATAGAATTATGGTTGCTGGCCCCAAAGTGCTCCCCCACTGACACCTCAGTCACCTGTCCTGCCTTATTTCCCAAGAGTAGGTCAAGTTTTGCACCTTCTCTAGTAGGTACATCCACATACTGAATCAGAAACTTTTCATGTACACACTTAACAAATTCCTCTTCATCTAAACCCTCAACATTATGGCAGTCCCAATCCATGTTTGGAAAGTTAAAATCCCCTACCATACCCACCCTATTACTCTTACAGATAGCTGAGATCTCCTTACAAGTTTGTTTCTCAATTTCCCTCTGACTATTCGGGGGTCTATAATACAATCCCAATAAGGTGATCATCCCTTTCTTATTTCTCAGTTCCACCCAAATAACTTCCCTGGATGTATTTCCAGGAATATCCTCCCTCAGCACAGCTGTAATGCTATCCCTTATCAAAAATGCCACCCACCTCCTCTCTTGCCTCCCTATCTATCCTTCCTGTAGCATTTGTATCCTGGAACATTAAGCTGCCAGTCCTGCCCATCCCTGAGCCATGCTTCTGTAATTGCTATGATATCCCAGTCCCAAACCATGCCCTGAGTTCATCTGCCTTCCCCATTAGGCCCCTTGCATTGAAGAAAGGCTTATGCCCGAAACGTCGAATCTCCTGTTCCTTGGATGCTGCCTGACCTGCTGCGCTTTTCCAGCAACACATTTTCAGCCCTTGCATTGAAATAAATGCACTTTAATTTATTAGTTCAACTTGTCCCTGCTTGCTCTGACTGGTTGACTCTCTTCAGTTCTCAACTGTAAAAGTCTCAGATTGATTTCTTTCCTCACCACCCCCCACCTTACTAGCTTAAATCCTCCCGAGCAGCTCTAGCAAATCTCCCTAACAGTATATTCGTCCCCTTCCAATTCAGGTGCAATCTGTACTTCTTGTACAGGTCACTCCTATCGCAAAAGAGATTCCATTGATCCAAAAATGTGAATCCTTCTCCCATACACCAGCTCCTCAGCCATGCATTCATCTGCTCTATCCTCCTATTCCAGCCCTCACTCGCTTGTAGCTGTGGGAGTAATCCAGATATTACAACCTTTGAGGACCTCCTCTTTAAATTCCTGCCTAACTCTCTGTAATCACTCTTCAGAATCTCAACCTTTCGTCTTCCAATGTCATTGGTTCCAATGTGGACAATGACCTCTGGCTGGCCCCTCTCCCCCTTGAGAACATTCTGCACCCTCTCTGAGACATCCTTGATCCTGGCACCAGGGAAACATCACACCATTCTGATTTTTCACTGCTGGCCACAGAAACGTCTAATTGTACCTCGGACTAGAGAATCTCCTAACACAATTGATCTCTTGGAACCCAACATACCCCTCATTGCATTAGAGTCTGGCTCAATACCAGAAACTTGGCTGTTCGTGCTACGTTCCCCTCAGAATCCATCACCCCCTACATTTTCCAAAACTGCATACTTGTTTGAAATGGGTATAGCCACAGAACACACCTGCACTAGGTGCCTATCTCTCTTACCTTTCCTGGAGTTAAGCCATCTATGTGACTGTATCTGAGACTTTAACCACCGCCTCCCCCTCCCCCCCCCCCCCCCATCTTCCTATAACAGCCATCAATCACATACTGTTGCTGTTGCAAATTCCTCATTGTTTCTAACTGTCTCTCCATATTCTATTTTCTTTTTCTTAGTTATTGTTGTCCTCCTTCGCAGAACTCCAAAATGCTCCCAGTCATCTGATTTACCATTTTTGTTGAGCAACTTCATAGGCGTCTTCCGTTAATCTAACACAATCGTTGATTTCTTTATTTAGCCATAGTTGGTACATTCTTCTTGCTGATATTTTGTGCATTAAATGAATGCCTTTTTCTTCTAAACTATACATTGGTTCCTTAAAAGTCAGATATTTTTTGTCTACCATCATACCTTTTAATGTAGTTTCCAAATTCACTACAGCTGACTTTGGGCTTCAACACTACATACCCATTCGTTCTCCATATTCCTTGTTTACCTGAGAGAGTAAAAATCTGTCTTTCTCAGCATTAACTATATTCAATGAGGGGACATCCACAATTCTACAGAAATAGAGAATTCCAAAGATTCACAGCCCTGAGCCAGGCTATTTATTTTAAAATAAATTAACCTAAAACATGTAACAACTTAATACCACAAATCTGATGAGCCTCAAGTAAAAGATTAAAGTAACTGTCAACTAGCAGCAATTCATACTAAATAATTTTTAGGCTGTGCAAGGAACAAAATGTCTGTTAGGTATCATAAGAGACTTTATTAGATGCATAATGGACATAGCTATTTCAAAAGCCACAACCATGCATTCAATTTTCTGCTGTATCATGAGTATTTTTGCACTACTTTTTCTTCCAGTTTAAGTCTGACAACAGAGATGATGCAGACCTTATAGCATTCCCTGGAGAAATCTAATATTAAGCATTCCAGTTACCTTGGTACTTAAAGTAAAATAACAGCTTTTAAAATTAAAGTAGTTTTATTGTCTACTTCTAAGGGCAATTATAGCCAACAATATTTTTTGTGGAGCCACATATAGAAAGGCTTATGCTAAGATTTCACTGAAGTTTGAAAGCAATTTTACCCTTTGCTTTACAGAATTTTCAATATCTAACTTCAACAAACCCTTGTTATGCATTTACCACACCTTAAAGGCCCTGCTCTCACACTAATCTGAGTTCTCTAACTGCAAGTGTTTACTATCGCCAGGACCTTCTGTTTCCCATTGCAAGTGCCATATTTAGTGTTGTGCTATGCATCAGTCAAACAATGCTAGCCAGGAACATTCCTTCTATGATTAAAGGAAAAGCCCTTTACAGTAGATGTAATGAGAAGGAGACAAAGAAGGAGAGCTTCTGAGAACACATTAGTGACACTTTGGGGAAAATTCAGTCTGTTGTCTTTCTGTTGACAATAAGTGGTCATGGAAACTTCAACCCTGTGATTACAAAAACATTAAGTCTGTGAAACTAATCATAAATAATGAACTAGGTTATAATACATTTAAGAAGACAATGAAAAATGAAGGATCCAAAGACCTGCCTGCCACCCATCTTTGATCTTCTGATTGAAAATCCCATATTCATATCTTATACCATACCCATAAGCAGCCAAGCCCAGTGTTGCCATGGAATCAAGGAAACAGGCTGTTGGAAGAGTAAAAGCAAAAAATCAATTCATATCACTTATAAATGGTAATGATTAGATCAGTAAAAATTCACATATGAATGTCTTGCCTCAACTAAATTGTAAGCATTAACTTCAAATCTTTTCTGTCATGCCTCTATGGTTACTTATTTAAATATGGTCTTGTTAATTTTCTGATGAAACTAGCACTCATGAACATAAAGTGTTTTCAGATTACAAAACTATACCACAGAGTTCCATAGTTCATGTTAATCAGATACTTACAGCATCAGCCACACATAATGTAAAAGGAAATAATTTGTCATTTTCTTAAAAACTTTTACAGAAATTTGAAATGTTCCATTTCTGTAGAAACTTGTTGTTCTGCATTTGTTTTCCTTTCCAGCCAACCCAGAAATTCTGCTAATTATGCAGAATAGCAATGCGCACAGCAAAACAATTATATAACTTAACATGAAGGCCCCCTGCTTCACAGGTTGAGTCATTTACCCTGACCTCAGTATAGTATTAGCCATTTCCTTCACTATTACACACTTTTGATTCCAGCTGGTTAGCAACAGTCAATAAGTACCCCTTGGTCAGAATCTTGCAGCCACTGCTTCAGCATTTCATTTGCTGAAAAGCATTAAAGATGGAGCGAGATGTTCTTGACATTGAGACTGTCTCGCCAGATGTTTTGTCCAATTCTGACATCAATCTCACCACAGCCCATGTTATTCAGACCCCAATAATATTTCACCCTATGTATTTTTTTAATACAAGGGGTATTTGGGATAATGGCGGTAGTTTGCATCCTAGGCCAGTACAAATATACGCAAGTGGGGTTAATGCTGGAGGAATGAACCTCACTAGTTGTTCTTTAGGACTGGGGGCTGCAGGCTGGGGTGATGATAATCATGATGTTGGGGACAGCAGTATCTGCATGGAGGAGGGTAACAGTAAAGCATGAAAAGGAACAGTCTTGCAGACGTGGAGCTAATTCATGGTCCAGAGTATTATGATTTCAAGGGAAGATACCGTGAATGACCACACTTGGCATGGTCAACTCATACAGGCTGGGTGGAAAAGGTGGCCAGTTGCAGACTCATGTACAGTCTTGGGTGGGGACCCGGGGAGGTGTGAAGTCTATTGCATTTACAAGAAGAGTTACCAGGAAAGGGATTTGGATGTTTGGGGGCTCACTGAAATGCTGAAGCAGTGGCTGCAAGATTCTGACCAAGGGGTACTTACTGACTGTTGCTAACCAGCTGGAATCAAAAGTGTGTAATAGTGAAGGAAATGGCTAATACTATACTGAGGTCAGGGTAAATGACTCAACCTGTGAAGCAGGGGGCCTTCATGTTAGGGATAATTAATGTTAGGGCTTTTAAAGGGAAATATTATTGCTTACAATCCCATGTACTTCACAGGACATAGAACTATGATACCTCTAATACCTGGCTATCCTAATGCACTGTTCTTGTCTTTGTGTTGTACCTCCCTGCCACAGACATTGCTGAACAATACATTCACATTTAAATTTTTGATATGAAGGCTGTAAAAAATAGGAATGTTGTACAAGGGAGGCAGGGAGATGAACAACCAGATGTAAGGTGGAATCAGTGAAATTGATTTTTAATAATGCAAAATTATGCACAGTGTATTGTTATACATACCTCTAAAGTGGCTTCAATAAGCCTTCTTTTTCCTTTCCCTACCTCTATGTCTTAGTTATTTCTTGGTTCCACAGCTGGGATAGCCAACTTGTCCATGGAGGTAGCCAGATAGCTACATGATTTGCTACTGTAGTTTCTGGGCAATGAGTGCCACTGGGTCGCACATACTTGTATTCCAGTTAATTTCCAATCTATGCATGTCAATGAAGTCACTGACTGCCAACACCATAAGTTCTCCCTGTTTCATTGGTCTTCAAATGGCACTACTGGCCACCCCTGCAGAATTTGGATATGGCACTGACCCAGGTAGTGACCTGAGAACAGGCTTCCAGAGGCTGGTAGTGTGGCCTCCTTTGCTGTTGTTGCCTCCTTCTGGAAAGAGGACTGCTCTCCTCTGAACCACCCCCTCAACCAAAAGCTTCAGATCTATCTGTCAATCATGGTGCCATTTTCACCTTCTTCAACATGTTTAGATCTTTGACTAAGCAGGGCAGGTTTGGAATGCTTGTGCTCGTCCGAGTGGCCTTTTAAAAACGGCAGGGGTGCAAAAAATGATAGTCTTTGTTGGATATCTGCTGAATGTTGAGCTATTCTGGGAACAGCGTGTGGTAAAGTGGGGCTGAAATTAGACATGCCTGATGCCATGAGGCAGACTATAATAAGGTGAGCTGACGGGATAATGCAAGATAATCCATGAAGCTTCATGGTAGAAATCCCTCAAAAAAACTGGAAGCAACTTGACTTAGCCAAATACACACAAGATTCAGCCCTTTGTGACTTCCAAGCTGCAGTATATTTTTCTAGGATGTGATGTCTTACCTGCAAGCCTTCCTAAACCTCCATTACCAAGCCCAGCATCATCTTCAATTTCCTCCAGTTCTTCAATATCTAAGCCCAGCTGATGTAAACAGAATGCAATAAAATTAAAATTGTTTCCAATTCAAGTTTTCATATTTCAAACTGCATGTTAGCTAACTCTAGCCATAAAATATCAATTACAGGTCTCCCTTCTTTTCAATCTTTATGTTGGATACTCACTTTCAGAATTTTTTCCTTCAAAGATCCAGTTTTATTTCTACCTTCATGTTATGTAACTTTCCCAGTTTAGACTTAGTTGAAACTTTCAAATAATTCACTGTTATGTCTTTTGCTCCACGTACCTGTTACTTTGAAAGAGACCTAGAACCTTTTAAATTCAATGAATTCAAATCTGTATGAGTGTTTACTTGTTGTGATGAAACTACTGGATAAATTAGATGCAAGAACAAAACTTGGATTGATTGCTTTTTAAAAAATTTTAATAAACATGGTGGTCAGTTACTGAATCACAGTCACACGAACCTAACAGTTTTTATTTTAAACAAAAGAACAAAAGTTTATTACACAAAGGTTAATTTGAGAAAAAACGAAGGCGAGGAAGAAAAGGAAAAATAAAAGAAAAAAAAGCAGACAATGAGGACAAACCTGGGCACAGGAACCTGGACACTGCCTACTCTGCCGTTTCATTATAGACAACTGTAACCTCCAGTGGCGACCATGCTGCCTGTAGAGGGATAGCAGGTAACGATCCCCCAAGGGAGCATACTGAATTACCAGACTCTGAATCCCCCAGCTTCGCTGTTATTATCTACAGCTCTTAGAAACAAAATGCAGGCATGGACTAAGAATATCCCAAGTCATCATCATTGAATGTGTCATCTGCTCGAGCAAGACTAGTGTTCAGAAAGAATGACAAAGGGTCCTGGATACAGAGGAAGTTGGGGATAGACAGCAATCACTGAGAATGAAAATCAGAACATTGGAGGGAAATCTAAGAGACAATGATAGACCTATGCACCATTAAGCATGAGAGGCCAGACAGCACCTAATTGAAACTGGCTTCCAACACAAATGAGACATATTTGGATTTCTTTTTGTCAGTTTATTTTCTGTTGGTTATATGGTGAGCCTCCTCTGCTCAAACTACAGATCATGTGGGCATCCTTATTTCTGCACTCCTTGAACTTTTCTGCTAGTGAATAATTTATTTATTTAGTTTATTTATTCATATGAATGTATGGGTGGTAACTTTGGCTAATTCTACCTTAAAGTATTAAAGGGTCCTCTTCCATGCAAGAGAAAGCAGCAGTCAGTGTGACAGGGCAGTAACATCACATGGCATTTAGTTTATGTGGCTTTTAAGGATTCAGTCAGAATGTGATATCAAAGTGTTGTACAGTGCACTCCTTGAAGATAGACAGTAGGTTGGAGGCAATCCTGAGGTGCTTCCTTTTCATCATCCATCTTCAGTTAACCTTAACATTTCAGAGGGCACACAGACTGCTGAATTACCCAGAAATGCTTAAGCATCCTTATTCTGAGAGGGTCAAAACTTTTGCAGCCTCTCTCAGCAGGTCACAGAGCAATGAGAAAGAATAGAGATGTGAACTTCCCACTGTACATGTCCCAGCCTTGAATGGCTGTGTGCTTCCTTGAAAAGCTGAAAGGGAGAATAAAATGTTACCGCTGGAAATGAGTTGAATCATCACTGATGCTGTGCCCTCATTCACAGGCTAGGTGTAAGTCTGAATGACCCTACATAGGGCAGGGCCCTACCTCAATCCCTGCACATTGATTTTAGCGTCAGTGGTGTCCACATTAATGTACAATACCTTGAATGCTGTTGTGAAACTTGAAAGGTTCAGAAAATATTTACAAGAATGTTGCTAGGGTTGGAGAATTTGAGCTATAGGGAGAGTTTGAATAGGCTGGGGCTGTTTTCCCTGGAACATCGGAGGCTGAGGGGTGACCTTATCGAGACTTATAAAATCATGAGGGGCATGGATATGGCGAATAGACAATGTCTTTTCCTTGGGTGGGGGACTGCAGAACTAGAGGGCCTAGGTTTAGGGTGAGAGGAACAAGATAAAAGAGACGTAAGGGGCAATTATTTCATGCAGAAGGTGTTGCGTGTATGGAATGGGCTGCCAGAGGAAGTGATGGAGGCAACATTTAAAAAGCATTAGGATGGGTATATGAATAGGGAGGGTTTAGAGGGATATGGGCCCGGTGCTGGCAGGTGGGATGAGATTAGGTTGAGATATCTGATCGGCATGGACGAGTTGGACTGAAGGGTCTGTTTCCATGCTGTACGTGTCTATGATTCTATGACTGTAACTATGTGCTCATTCAAGGACCATGACATTCAAGTCTGAGGTCAAACACCCAGTTGCTTATGAGAGGATCAATGCCTGGCCATTAAACGTCTTTCATCCTTGGCATGTATGAAGTGGATAATCATCTCTCAATGACAAAGATATTGTGTTATGTACTATTGTAGACATTTTAAGAGTGTAAGTGAAGATATATTTACAAAAAGAAATTGTTGACAATGTCTCTTGTGTCACCTATGTGCACTGAGCAGGTTTTTTTCTTCTTTCTGCATCTAAGTGCAGCCTCAGCTTCTGTTATATGGGTTGACAAACCCTGCTCTGTAGTTGGTCCTGTTAACCTGGAAGACTTGACCTGAGTAGTTGGGCCTAGAGGGTCCAGGCCTGTTGGGAATGTCCTGTCCTGATACAGATTTACCATTCCTACTGGGAATGTCCTGCCAGATACAAGTTTACAATTCTTGGCTTGAACTTGTGCAGGTTTTAAGCATCACAAGCAGGGGTGAAGTGTCCCGAGAGGAAGCTTATTGCAGTATATAGCTCTTCCTCCTTCTCAGCAGCTAACATCACTACTAAGCACCACCGACTGGAGTGATGGAGTACAAGTTTATGCATATTTCTGGAAGACATTGCGTATACTGGACCAGGGTCTTCATGATGTTGGTCAGCCTGTCCATGGAGGCAATCACTGCATGATTGCCAAGCTAGCACAGCATTGATAGTGCTGGTGAACTTCTCCATTTGTTGAATCTGACGAACCTGCCTAAGGCTCCTGGGACTCTGTGCTCTGACAAAGTCATTTAATGGTCAAGACCATGGAATAGTCTGTGCATGTATTGCCTGATCTTTGGCAGCCTGCTAAGTATCAGAGACTTGAGCATTTCTTCCTTGACTAGAAACATGCCAGTGACTGGCTCAACAGATTATATTCCCAATTCTAACACAGAATAAGCACTCACTGAGCAGAAAGTCTGATCTGATGGAAGGTGCAGAACCTTGCTGATACATCCTCTAAGGGTTGAGTGTCTTCCTCCTCAGATATGAAAGTGGAGCTAAAGGTTTCCAGTGCTGGCTTCATTCTCATGGTGGTTATCTGGGTCTGACTACTGTCTGCAAAATGGTAGAGAGGGAATTAGTTATGTAAAATGGCTGAAAGCTGATCGGGACAAGAATGAGTTACACTGGCGAGGTCAGTGAAGCATAGCGCAACAAAGCTTACTCATTTGCTTGCTCATGGAGATTTTGTTGCCTCAAAATGAATGCTCAACCACTTCTCCAGCCAGCTGCAGAATGTTTCTTCATATAAGGCAGTGAGTTTACTGTTTGTTACCCTGCTGCCGATCTTTGCTGTCTCTGCTTGATAATGACACTTTTTTTTCTGGAATGAGAGAGAGGGAAGATTGATTATGTTAGAAGTGAATGGGGCAGGCTTTAGCGGTGGTGCAGGGTAAGAGTAACAAGGAAGCTCAGAGGGCAGGAAGGGCTAATATTTTGGGAGGGTGAGGTGGCTGAGAGTTGATGAATGTGAAGGTTGCAATTCCATGAGCCTTGGTGAAAGATGTTTGCAGTGGCAAAGTTCAAGTGAGTAGTGGTGATCCTGTGAGTGTGAAGCAGCAGAGAGAAGATAACAGTATGTAACCTTGAGTGATGCAGAAGGCCATTCACCTTCTTCACTCACTGCTAGACATTTGTTTTAACCTTAGCAACTGACTGTCCTGGGCTTCCACCTCAGGCCAGGCTGGCTGTGTCCAGTGGTGTGGTCTCCTTTGCCAGATAGCAGGAGAACAACTAGGAGAAAGTGAGGACTGGAGATCAGAGTTGAGAGTGTGGTGCTGGGAAAGCACAGTAGGTTAGGCAGCATCCGAGGAGCAGGAGAATTGACATTTTGGGTATAAGCCCTTCATCAGGAACTGCCTTTCTTAAAGCCATCCTGTGTATGAACACCTCTTGGTGCCTGTCATTAAGTCGAGGAGGTAACTTGCCTTTCTGAGCTATGTTATTTGGGATATGAGTGCAGGACTGGAACAGTAAAAACAGCTCATGGCTTGCAGCATCTGAAGTGCTGTGCAGCTGGGGTTTAAATATGCTGCTAGTGGTAAGAACATCACAAAGTGCCAGCACTTCTGCCTCTTCTTCCACATAATCCACAAGCAGGCACTGTAGAGGCTGGATGCCCAAAAGTAATGAAAGTCAAAAGTGAAGGATTACATGAAAAAAGTCAACATGGGCTATTGTAGGATGTCTGTCGTGGAACTCACCAAACACAAACAGGCAAAAAATGGAAACATGCAGGCTGTTGTCTTGAACCAACAACTCAACAGCACGTTTCATCTTCTCCTAAAGTACATGGACAATCTCAGTGCAATATTAATTTGACATGGCTGATGTGATCACCTGATGTACAAGCTGCAACTCAAAATCTTGACTGTTTGTGACTATGGAAACTCTAGTCAAATCATGGAGCGATAATAACATCTTGAGGATGATACCTTGGAGTTACACATGTTTTCCAGAAAGGCATTGTACAGGTTAAGGAAAATGACAGGAAAAGTATGCCGACAATCATGATCCATTGTTTCACAAATCATCACAAAATGTACAACTGTAAAAACTCCCAATGAATCACTGAAATGACCAATTTACTTGACTGCCATGCAGAACACAAGCAAATGACATCAGGTTGCTTTAGTAACAGAAAATAACTCTATTTACTGATATAGACTTAATTTTAACAAGGATGTGAAAATAAAGGATTTCTAATTTATGTAACTTGAACTATACCCCTTTGAAATCCTAAATATACACACAGTCACAATTAAGACAGCCAAAAGGCAAGTGTTTTAACATCAAAAATTACAGATGTAAAAATAACAAAGACAGAGTAAAAAAATCCAAAGATCTAAAGTCCACAGGTTGTCACATCTTGCTGGAAATCAAGCCCTGCTATTGCCTGAGTTGTCACACAAGTCAAAAATGTTCAAAACTGCACAAAATTTACCAATGTAAATGACTGTTAGATCTGGGTTTATAGAAAGCATGGACTAGATTTCTATGCTTAAAAAATTCCACTCATTACAAATAATTCAACTCTAGCAACAGGTAAACAATTAGGAACCACTGACATATTACTCTGCTAATTAAAACTCTAACCCCATGTAAACTCCCCCTCTTATACGTGCGGAGACAAGGAAGCAAAAACATGGGTGTTATGGACAGAGGGAAAGGCTAGGAAGCTAGTTTAGTTATTTCTGTTCACAAAGTTCATATGATTCTGTGCAGATCAGAATGTTTCTTTCTTGGTTGTTCTTCTCTGAGGTGCTTACACTGTTTTACAAAAGACGCAGGGTGGCTGGTTAACTGAGAAAAGATCTCTGATTTATAGATTGAAAGTCGCAGTTCACAGGAACTGCTGAAATGAAGATTAATTGATTTTTTTTGGCTTCAAGTGGCTTTTGTTGCAGAGAACAGAGTGAACTCCTGAGCTGATGGAGATCTAATATAATTTCTAACTCTTGTTCACAGACCCAAATTATTCAGCTAGCTGAAAACCAATCACAATCTTTCTGTCTTTTCACACTTGGGGAAAGAGATATGAATGTGTTCTGTTTGCAGGTTCTGCAGATTTTTCTCCTCTACTGCTCTTGGCATTTATAGAGTCATAGAGATGTACAACATGGAAACAGACCCTTCGGTCCAACTCATCTATGCCGACTAGATATCCTAAATTAATCTAGTCCCATTTGACAACACTTGGTCCATATCCCTCTAAGCTCTTCCTATCCATATACCCATCCAGATGCCATTTTAATGTTGTAATTATACCCACCTCCATCATTTCCCCTTTTAGCTCATTCCATACACACACCACCCTTTGCGTGAAAAAGTTGCACCTTAGGACCCTTTTAAATCTTTTCCCTCTCATTCTAAACCTTTGCCTTCTAGTTCTGGACTCCCACAACCCTGGGAAAAGATCTTGTTTATTTACCCTATCCATGCCTTACAACTTTTTAATACTTTGTGGCTCAATCAATTAGAGGGCTATTGTCAGGCACAACTTGAAAACCTCTGGGTGCTGTTTCGTCTCAAATTCTGTTTCTCATTGCTTCCAAACAGCAACATTGTATTGTATGGATCAAAAATATACGGAACACTTCATTTTCAAGTTGCAAAACTCTCCTGCTATTTCAGTTACAGCAGTCCAACTTCCCTTTCAGTTTATTGTTCCAAAAGAGAAGATATGTTGTCTTGTAATAACTGTGACAATTGCTGGTTCTCAAAACTATACAAAATAAGTAAAAATTAGTCTGACTAACCTGGTACATTGCTTCATCACAAGAACTTTCTATACCTAGATTAATCATCGTATTTTGCAGGGTGCGGCCTATGTAGAACTCCAGAGATAGATAATAAATTCGCTAAGGAAAATAAATCAGCATTTGTTATTCTGCATAGGTAACTACAAATTGTACAAATCACTAAATAGCAATTGAAAAATCATAAACTTTGCATTATATTTGCAATACATTTCATAGAGTCATACAGGATTGAAGACCATTTATCCATTGTGCTGTACTGATTCTTTGAAAGGGCTATCTAATTAGTCAGCCAACACTGCTCTTTCCCTGTAGCCCTGCCATTTCTTTTTTCCATTCCAAGTATGCATCCAATGATACTGGATGCTACTACTGAATCTGCTTTCACCACCCTTTTAGGAGTGTATTCCATTGCTGAAAAAAGTCCCCCCTCCCCATCACCATCTGCTCATTATAGCTATGTTCTCTTCCATCTAGCTTTGAACATTTCAATTAGACTATAGTCTAAAAATTAGGGTCAGGCCATTCTGCAGACATGTTAGGATGCACTCCTACACATAAAGGATGGTAGAGGTTTAGAACTCTCTTCCACAAATGACAAACACCACCTAAGAAAAAGACCTTGGCTATTCACTTCTCTATGGTCCTCAAAATTCAAACCTTTATTAGGCCATCCTTCAATCTCCTACACTCCAAATGATAAAAGTTCCCACCAGTGCAGTCTGTCTTCCTTATAACTCCATACCTCAAGATAACATTCTGGTAAATATTTTCTGCACCCTCTCCAATTTAATAATATCCTTCCTATAGCAGGGCAACCAAAACAGTACACAGTACTCGAAAAATGTGTTTCAGGGAACACCTTCGGGACACCCGGACCAACCAACCCAACTTTCTCCTCACCAATGTCCTGTACAACCACATGATGTCCTAACTCTGATACACAAAGATCTGAGCAATGAATGCAAACGTGCAAAACGCTTTCTTAACCATCCTGTCTACCTGTGACACAAACTTCAAAGAATTACATACCTGAACCCTAGGTCCCTCTGTTCTGCAAAACTACTCAGGGCCCTACCTTAATTGTATAAGTACTTTCTTTGTTTGTATTCTCATATCCAATCACTCACATTTATCCAGATTAAATGCTATCTGCCACTCCTCAGCCCACTGACCCAAATGATCAAAATCTCTTTATAACCTTAAATAACTTTCTTCGCTGTCACCAAATTCATCAATGTTGATGTCATCTGCAAACTAACTAATCATACCTCCTATATTCTCATTCAAATCATTTATATAAATGACAAACAAAAATTGACCCAGTACTGATCTCTCAAAAAAAAACAACCTCCCACTACCACTCTCTGTCTCCTAGCATCAAGATTTGGAGGTGACGGTGTTGGACTGGGGTGTACAAAGTTAAAAATCACAGAACACCAGGTTATAGTCCAAAAGGTTTAATTGGAAGTACTAGCTTTTGGAGTAATGCTGCTTCATCAGGTGGTTCTACAACCACTTGATGAAGGAGCAGCGCTCCGAAAGTTAGTGCTTCCGATTAAATCTGTTGGGGCTATAACCTGGTGATGTGTGATTTCCTACTATCAACTCAATTTTGTATCCAATTGGCAAGCTGTCCCTGCATCCCACATGATCTAACTTTACTGACCAGTTGGCCATGCGGAACCTTGTTAAAGGCCTTACTAATGCCAGGCTAAAAGCAGCTATCTAGTCTAACCCCATCTCCTTGTAGGTAAGGGTATCTCAAATATGCATTAAAATATTTTTAAAAATGTTTTCAGTGTGTTGGCTTCTGTCAACCTTTCGTGCAATGAATTCTGACCTCAGAACTTGTTGGATGAAAATAACCCAATTCTCTTCAAATCCTTCCACCAATTACTTTAAAAGAAGCTCTTGCTTAATGACTACTCTGCAAACAGAAATAAGTTTCTTTCAATCCATTCTAATCAAGCTGCTCAAAAATATATGCATCTCAATTAAACTTCTTCTCAGCCTCTGCTGTTTCAAAGAAAATCCTGCCTATCCAATATTTCATGATGAAAATTCTAAATTCTAGGCAAATCTTCATAGGTCTGTTAAGTATTCACTATGTGGTCACATTCTGCCTATATTGTAGAATATGCAATACTCCAGCTGTAGCTTACTAGTGTATTATATAATTCTAATGTAACTTCCCTGTTCTTTAAGTTAGGCCTCAGCCAATAAAAGAAAATATCCATATGACTTCTTGACTATTTATCTACCTGTCCTTGTCTGTATACTTGCAAAGTCCCACTACACTGCACAGAATGCTACCGCCTTTAGTTTTTCCCTCACTTTGTTTGCCATTCAAAAATACATTATCATAATTTTCTGGATTAAATCCCATTTGCCACTTTGCTGCCTACTTTACCAGTCCATTGGTATCTTTCAGCAGTATACAGCTTTCTTCTTTTTTTTAATATATTCATGCCATATGGGCACAACAAAGATGTTGGCAGGAAGAGTGTTCCAGGATTTTAAGTCAAAGACTGAAAGTATTACAATAAATGTCCAAGTCAGCATAGTGTGCAACTTGGAGATGCGGTGATCACATGCATTTTCTGCTCTTCTCCTTCTGGATGCTAGAAGTCACTGGTGTGGACAGACTTGTCAAAAGGTCACTTAGTGACAAGTTGCAGTGTATCTTGTAGATGGAACACATTGCTACAAGTACATGTGGAGGAAGTGAATGTTTATGATAGTCAACTGCATGCCAATCCAATAGGTTGTTTTATCCTGAATAGTGCTAAATGTCTTTAGTGTTGTTACAGCTTCACTCATCCAGGCACAAAACTATTCTATTACAGTCCCCTGGTTTGTGCTTTGTAGATGGTGGATAGGCTGTGCACAATCAGGGAGTGAGTGATTTTATGCAAAATTCTTAGCCTTTGACTTGCTCTTGCAGCCACAATGCAAATAAATGGTTGGTGTAGTTAAGTTTTTGGTCAGTCGTAACCCACAAATTGTTGACTGTGAGTGATTCAGTAATGACAGATACGAACATATAAATCAGAAGCAAAAGATCATTCAGGCCCTCAAGCCTACTCTGCCTTTCAGTAAATTAAGACATTCTGACTGTAACTTCAAATCCACATTCCCACCACCCCTGATAACTTTTCAATTCCATGCTTAATGAGAATCTATTAACTTCTGCCTTAAAAATATTCAAGGACGGCATCCACCACTTTTTCACAGACAGTTCCAAAGAATCAGCCCTCAATTTTTTTGGACTAATTTGTGTTAAATGGGATTTCTAAATCTTTAAATATCCTTTAGTGTCACATGCACTCCATTGTAGGAGTACAGTGAAAAGCTTTTACAATGTCTGCCTTCTAACAGCGATATCTTAGGTACAAGTACCTAGGTACAATTCTTGGATACAGCAGAGGAATAAAAGTAATTGCATTAGATTACAGAGCCAAAAAGTAAGTTAAAAGTAGGACATCATTAAAAGGTTGACATTACAGTAAAATTGGAAATTTCAAATAAACATTCCATTGTAGCAATTCAGCCCAGGACTTCCACAAGTTGTCTGACCGGCAGCGCCAGACCACAATCCAAGAGCCATCCGTGCTCCGCTCCAGGCCTGCACTCAGCTGCTCAAGGTTAGTGCCAGGGCTGCCTTCCCTGTGCCGGTCTCCGCCTGGGACTTGCTGCCCATGCGCTGTTCCCCCGGGTGCACAGCCCACATGCTGCTCCAGGGCTTGCTGCTCTGGGGATTTGGTGCTGGCAGCTGCCATTGCTCAAGTATTCGCTATCAGCGCTGTTTATTAGAAGGAAATAATTGTTCCAGAGTTCCAGATTCTCCAGAAGTGGAAACATCCTCTCCACATTTATCATTTCAAGACAATTCAGGATTTTAAATGTTTTGGTTAAGGTACCTCTTAACTCTCTGAACTCCTCTAGCTACAAGCCTGCCCATCCTTTTCTTATAAAACAATACTTTTCCAGGTATTAGTCTGCTAAACCTTATTTGAATTGTCTCTAAAACATTTACATTATTCGTTAATATTGTGTAAGGTACTCCAGGAGTGGTGTTCTCATATCTGAATATAGTTTCTAGGGTTAAAGGAAGAGTATGGAGCAAAAGTGGGATGAAGGTGCTAAGTTGGAAAATCAGTCATGATTATACAAAATAGTGGAACAGGGACAAAGGGCTGAAGGTATACTCCTGTCCTTATTTTCCATTGTTCACACCATTGCCCAGTACAACTGAAGCATAACCTCCCTACTTCTGTATACAATTCATCTCACAATAATATTCTATTATTAGCCTTCTTACTTACTTGCTGTTACGTACATACTAACCTTTTGTGATTTATGCATGAGAATAGCCAGATCCCTCTCCATCTCAAAATTCTGCAATCTCAAACCATGTCAATAGTGCTTCTATTTTATTCTTTCTACCAAAATGGACAACTTAGCATTTTTCACACATTGTACTCCATTTGCCCTATCTTTGCCCACTCACTTAACTAATCAATACATCTTTGTAACCTCATGTCCTTTGCACAGCTTATTTTCCTGTCTATCTTAGTCTCATCAGCACATTTGGCAACCACACCTTCTATCTCTTCAGCTAAGTATTTTTCAAAAATTATGAACATTTCAGGCTCTGATCCCTTTTGCACCATACTTGTTCCATCTTGTCACCCTGAAAAAGATCCTTCTACCCTTACACTATTTCCTGTTAGCCAACCAAACTTCTATTCATGTTAAATGCTAACTTCCACACCACAAATATATTTTTCCAAAATAACCTTTATCATATGCATTCAGAAAATCTCAATACAGTACATCCATCATCCCCCTTTATCCACAGCATATGTTACCTCCTCAACAACTGTGATAAGTTTGGTAAAACATGATTTCCTTTACAGAAAATCATATTGACTCTATCTCATTACCTTATCACCCAATTATAACTTCTTTAATAATACCCAACATCTTCCCTACGTTAGATGTGAAGCTACTAGCCTACAATTTATTGCTTTCTATTCCCAATTCTTTTTGTCTCCTTTCACTTCCACAGCAGCAGGGAGTTAAAATTGAAGTCATTTTGCCTCATTCAATAAGTAAAAGTTGCGATTTGCTTTTAAACCCATTATTTGTTGTTTTTTAGTAGCTGGCTCTCTTCCCATTCTGACAGTCTGCATACTTTCAGTTACACATTCCTTAATGTCTTTTCCCCACTTCTTCAGCTCTGAAAATGCCCATATTTCAGCAGTATCATTCCTGACACCATGTTTCAACTGGTCACTTGTTATAGCTCCCACATACTGCATACTTACTGCAGAGGTATAAGTTGATTACTACAGCAAACCACCCAGAAAATTTAATATAATTGCATTTCTTCAGCCACACTGGATGTTGTTTTCAAGTTATAGAACTCAATCAAGGGCAAATCCTCATTTACCTGGTTTCTCCTTTTGGTGATGTGGAACTGTTTGCAGGAAGGCTCATCACCACTACTGTCACCCATTGCTATATTTTAAACTTCCGTACAGTACTAATGGTTACTGGCAGCCCTTTACATTTCTCCCCGAGATTATGCTCATATAATGAGGATCCCTATCCATTTTTACCTTGAAGCCCCTTCTTACAATAATAAAGAATATGCCCAACTATTTAGAACAGAACCACTGGTCAAAACAGTGGTCACTGACATTGTTTTACCTTGGGATTAAATGATTAAATCTTATTAAAAGAATGGAACAGAAAAAGGACATGCACTGGGTATCATGTTGGGCTCTTGCTCGTGAAATTAGTCGTGAGAGTTTTCCCATTTATATACTGATCCTCTGCCCTGGGCGAAACAACCACGAACCCTCAGTTTTGGGGAAGCTCCTGTTTAAACTTTTGAAGGTTGTTTGTTCAACTTCGGGATGCATGTGCCGTAACGTATGACCCCAATCTACCTTGGGATCCTTATCGTAATAGTACTGCTGGGTTCGTATCCAGCGGCCCACCAGATGATCACGCACAATGTGTGCTAGCGCCAAGTAGTAATCCCTCATGGTAGCCACATTACGGTCTTTCACCAGAGTGAAGTGCAGGTGCCGATTAAATCCTAACTTTAACCCCGGAACATTTTCTAAACCGACCAATCCGCCTAAACCACGAATAGTGATCTGTTTCTTTCGCTCGCTTGCTAAGACTTGTTTTGCCATGTTGCTGCTCAGATCACCGGGGGCTCGAGCTCTTTCCGTTGGGCCGTTTTCTTCAAACTGCATCGCTTGGTCCCGCCCCTTTCTGCTGCACCCAATCATTTCAAAGCACGTTCTGACCTCACCCAATCACCACAGCTTTCCTTGCACCCAGTTATTTTGATAATCGCTGTCCTGTTCGAGTGCTCCTGCCTCTGCAGCTCATTAAATAACATTCTCCTATTTTTCCCAAACATTTTTGATATTCTCTTCCTTTGAGGCTCGAGATCAGGTTTGCGATTTTTCCCTACATTCTTTCCATGGTTTCATTATTTCCTTTTGGACATTTTAGAGTCACAGAGATGCACAGCACGGAAAGAGACCCTTCGGTCCAACTCATCCATGCCAATTAGATATCCAAACCGAATTTAGTCCGATTTGCCAGCACTTGGCCCATAAACCTCGAAACACCTTCCTATTCAAATACCAGCCAGATGCCTATTAAATATTGTACCACCCTCCACCACTTCCTCTGGCAGCTCATTCTATACACTCACCACTTTCTGAGTGAAAAAGTTACTCCTTAGGTCCCTTTTAATTTTTCCCCTCTTCCCCCACACAAGAGAAAATATCTTGTCTATTTACCTTATCTATGCCTTTCATGACTTTATAAAACTCTCAGGTCACCCCCATAGCCTCCAATGCTCCTGGGAAAACAACCCCAGCCTATTCAGCTTCATCCTTGTATTTTTTTTCTGAACACTTTCAATTTTCACAACATCCTTCCACTAGGAGGGAGACCCAGAATTGCACATAATATTCCAAAAGTAGCCTAACCAATGCCCTATGCAGTTGCACCATGACTTCCCAACTCCTATACTCAATGCTCTGACCAATAAAGGAAAGCATACCAAACATCTTCTTCACCATCCTATCTACCTGCGACTCCACTTTCAAGGAACTATGAACCTACACTCCAAGGTCCCTTTGTTCAGCAATGCTCCCCGGGATCTTACCATTAAGTGGGTAAGTTCTGCTCTGATTTGCCTTTCCAAAATGTAGCATCTCACGTTATATAAATGACAAAAAGCAGTGGACTCAGCACCGATCCTTATGACACACCACTGGTCACAGGCCTCCAATTTAAAATGCAACTCTCCACCACATCATCTGTTTTCTACCTTTGAACCAGTTCTGTATCCAAACAGCTATTTCTCCCTGTATTCCATGAAATCTAACCTTGCTGACATGTTGACTGAATCATTACTCAAGACAGCCTGAATGGGGCACTGTGCAATTTTGCTCTGCCATTTTCAAATTATATCAAATTGTTTATTCAAAAATAAATCATTCACAGGATGATTTGACAAGTGTCCATATTACAGACAGAAATCCCACGACAGCAGAAATCACAAGTTTTCAGAGCGTAGCCCCTTCATCAGGTGAAGTGAGAGGAAAGCACACAGAACACAGAATTTATGGCCAAAGAGATCAAGGGCAGAGAGATCAAAAGATCATATAAATGGTGTGAGTGGAGTGTCAAATAATAAGTCTTTGCAGGAGACCAAGGGTGTTAGATGATGGGAGTAAAATCAATAGCTAAATAACAACTGAAGGGATGACCCATAATCCAATTAAATGAGGCAGAGAGAGGTAGTTACAAAAAATTAAAAGTAAGGTGGTGCTGGAGATAAAGCAAATGATTGGAATAACATGGAACAAAAACAGAAGCTGCTAGAAAAGCCCAGGAGGTCCAGTACATCTGTAAAGAAAAACCAGAGGAAGGGTCACTGGACCCTAAACATTAACTCTGAATTTTTCTTCACAGATGTCACCAGACCCACTGAGCCCCTCAGCAACCCCTACCTCCGATTTACAGCATCCGCAGTTCTTTCAGTTTTTATTTGACAGGAATAACCTGATAGGTATAAGAGTTGAGATGTCGGAGATCCAAGATGGCGGCGACTCAGCAAGTCTGAGTTTACAGTGCTCTTCCCAAAACCTGGGTAAAGTGAGTTACTCACCCCCACCACACTTACCAAACCACCCAAAAAAATTTTCTAACCTTAATTAGCTGTTTACTATTATATTTAAGCAGTTTAATATTAAGTGGATAATGAGTAAACCAAAGGGATCCCGCAGCTCTCAGAAAACAAAGACCCCTCCCCCACCCTCCTCCGGCTGCAGCTGATGTAAAAACAGGCCTTGAAGAGATGATTGCCAGATTGGAATCGACACTCGTCAATTTCATTGTAGAATCCAGACAGAGATGGAACTCATTCGAAGAAAAGCTGCAAAAGTACAGCCAGGCTCTCGAGGAATTACAGGGCCGAGTGGAGGGGGCGGAGCTAAAGGCCACGACCTCCGAGGCTGCAGCACAAACAGCTGCAGAACAGGTGCGAGCTCTGGAGCAGAGAGTCAGGGCCTTTGAAATCTACATGGATGACCTGGATAATAGAAATCGGAGAAAGAATATCCGTCTTCTGGGCCTCCCTGAACAAGAAGAGAAGGGACAGTTAGTAGTATTTCTGGAGCGATGGCTGCCCCAGCTTTTAAACCTGGGGGCTGAAACTGACCGGATAAGGGTGGAGTGGGCCTACCGGGTCGCAGCACGCGGATCTGGCCCAAACCAGCGCCCACGCCCGGTCCTGTTCCGGCTGCAGAGTTATAGGGAGAGGCAGATACTCCTGGACGCCTCCAGAAAGCTTGGAAAGGATCCTAAAGCTATGATTCATGAAGGATCCAAGATTATGTTATTTCAGGACTTCTCCCCGGCTTTGGCACGAAGGAGGAAGGCGTTTGATGAGGTGAAGAAATGTCTAAGGAACTTAAATATTCAATACACCTTACGCTACCCAGCGACGTTATGCTTTAACCACGAAGGATCCGAGTATAATTTTAGATCACCAGAAGAGGCTAAGGAACTTTTAGACTCGTTTAAATAAATCGTAAGAGACAATTTATGTTGGCTTGCCTCTTCCACACTCCGTGGGGAGAAATGGATACTTTACTCTACTTTACTTTTGCTTCTGGGAGCAGGGTTGTCTTCCCTTGCTATTTTATGTTATTATACTTAACTGTAATTTGTTGGAGTTGTAATTTTATAGTTATGTGTGTTTGTACGTGGCATTGATGCTATCAGATATACTCAGGTATGGGTGGGGAGGGGTGGGGGTGGGGCACTCACTGTTAACTCTAGCTCGGTATTATATCTAAATCCTATTAAGGAGCGCCCGGGTCAAGGGTGGGACACTGTTTGGGAGAGGATATGGTGGACCTTTAGAAAGGAAGTAAGGCCCCCTGAGAACAAGGGGGAGGATCTCCATTCAAACATGTTTTATTTTTTTTGTTCTTATTGTTTGGAAATAATTTCCTTTTTATTATACTGTTATGAGTGTATTAGAGAACATTTTCTCTTGTTTGAAGGATGTAAGTGACTCAACTATACACTCTGGATAATTGTGGATTAGATTAGTAGTTAACTGAGTTTCATTGTTTTTCTTTCTTCTTTAGTATCATTCCTTTGAATTTTGATGATTATATATTTAAGATCTATTTTTATATTAATGTTTGTGCTTGAAAGTTCTGTTTATTTTTGTAAATCTGTCAAAATATTAAATTTCTAATAAAAATATCTTTAAAAAAAAAGAGTTGATATGTCGAGGTGATGTGTCAAAACAGGACAGAAAGGAAGATTTTACAGATACTGTACACAAGTATGGTGGGGTCACACGTAGTGTGACATGAAACCAAGATCATGTGAATTTTGGACTGGAGGCCTGTGACCAGCGGTGTGTCAGAAGGATTGATGCTAGGTCCACTGCTTTTCATCATTTATATAAATAATTTGCTCGTGAATATAGGTGGAATGGTTACAAAGTTTGCAGATGACACCAAAATTGGTGATGTAGTGGATAGATAGTAAAAAGGTTATTTCAGAGTACAATGGGATCTTGGTCAGGTGTGCTGAAGGGCTGAGGAGTGGCAGATGGATGTTAATTTAGGTAATTGTGAGGTGTTGCATTTTGACAAGGCAAATCAGGGCAGGATTTATATACTTAATGGTAGGGCCCTGGGGAGTGTTGCTGAATAAAGAGACATTGGAATTGAGGTTCATAGCTGCTTGAAGCTGAAGTTACAGGTCATCAGGGTAGTGAAGAAGACATTTGGTACACTTGCCTTTATTGGTCGGTGCATTGAGTATGGGAGTTGGGATGTCGTGTGCAAATGCACACGTTAGGCCACTTTTGAAATACTGCATTCAATTCTGGTCTCCCCTCTTGAGGAAAGATGTTGTTAAACTTGAAAGGGTGCAGAAAAGATTTACAAGGGGTTGGAAGGTTTGAGTAATAAGAAGAAGCTGAATAGGCTGGGGCTATTTTCTCTGGAGCATTGGAGGCAGAGAGATGATCTTACAGAGGTTCATAAAATTATGAGGGGCATGGATAAAGCCAAGGTCTTTTTCCTAGGTAAGGGGAGTCTAAAACCAGCAGGCAAAGGTTTAAGGTGAGAGGGGATAAAAGGGACCAAAGGCGTAACATTTTCATGCAGAGGGTGGTGCATGTATGGAAATGAGCTGCCAGATGAAGTGGTGGAGGTTAGTACAATTACAACATTTAAAAGACATCTGAAAGGGCTTAGAGGGACATGGGCCAATTGCTGGCAAATGGGACTAGATTAATTTAGGATATCTACTTGGCATCTTCAAGTTAGATTGAAGGGTCTGTTTCTGTGCTGGACAACTCTATGATTCTATGTGAACATCAAAGGTTAGGCCAACAATTTTTGCACATTCCTAATTGCCCTTGAGAAGGTAGCCTGAACTGTACTTGAATTGCTGCAGCCCATTTGGTGTAGGCAGAACCATAAAACCATTAGGGAGGGAATTCCACGCATTTAATTAGGCCACAGTGAAAGAATGGCAAGACATTTCCAGTGGAGTGCCGCAAGGATCGGTGCTGGGTCCTCTACTTTTTTGTCATTTATATAAATGATTTGGATGCGAGCATAAGAGGTACAGTTAGTAAGTTTGCAGATGATACCAAAATTGGAAGTGTAGTGGACAGCAAAGAGGGTTACCTCAGATTACAACAGGATCATGATCAGATGGGCCAATGGGCTGAGAAGTGGCAGATGGAGTTTAATTCAGATAAATGCAAGGTGCTGCATTTTGGGAAAGCAAATCTTAGCAGGAATTATACACTTAATGATAAGGTCCGAGGGAATGTTGCTGAACAAAGAGGCCTTGGAGTACAGGTTCATAGCTCCTTGAAAGTGGAGTCACAGGTCGATAGGATAGTGAAGAATGCGTTTGGTATGCTTTCCTTTATTGGTCAGAGTATTGAGTACAGGAGTTGGGAGGTCATGTTGCGACTGTACAGGACATTGGTTAGGCCACTGTTAGAATATTGTGTGCAATTCTGGTCTCCTTCCTATCAGAAAGATGTTGTGAAACTTGAAAGGATTCAGAAAAGATTTACAAGGATGTTGCCAGGGTTGGAGGATTTGATAGGGAGAGGCTGAACAGGCTGAGGCTGAGGGGTGACCTTATAGAAGTTTACAAAATTATGAGGGGCATGGATAGGATAAATAGACAAAGACTTTTCCCTGGGTTCGGGGAGTCCAGAACTAGAGGCATAGTTTAGGGTGAGAGGGGAAAGACATAAAAGAGACCTAACGGGCAACTTTTTCACGCAGAGGTTGGTACATGTATGGAATGAGCTGCCAGAGGATGAGGTGGAGGCTGGTACAATTGCAACATTTAAGAAGCACTGGGATGGGCATATGAATAGGAAGGGTTTGGAGGGATATGGGCCAGGTGCTGGCAGGTGGGACTAGATTGGGTTGGGATATCTGGTCGGCATGGACAGGTTGAACAGAAGAGTCTATTTCCATGCTGTACATCTCTATGACTCTCAGTGAGGATGTTGCCTGTTATGGTGTCAGCTTTGGTACGAAATACCTAGGTACAAATCTTTGATACAAAAAAGGGTTTAAAACAAAGTTGTATTACTTTACAATGGTTCATAGTATAAGATGGAAAAAATTAAAAAATAATACAACATCAGGTTATAGTCTGACACGTTTATTTGAAAGCACTAGCTTTCCGAATGCTGCTTCTTTATTAGGTGGTTGTGGGGAAGTAAGACATGGTTAAAAGAATAAATATATACAGTCAGATAAGTAAATTTCAAATAAAAATTACATTGCAGTAGTTCAGCGCAGGGCTTCCATGTGTGGTCTGACCGCCCTTACCAGACCACAGTTCAACAACCATCTTTGCTTTGCTGCAAGCCTCCAGTTGGCTCCGCACCAGCTCTCCGCTTGCTCCAAGGTAGGTTTTCCTAGGAATTAGTTCCCCACGCTGGCCTCCACTTGGGGACTGCTTCCCTTCACCAGTCTTGGAGGGGAACTTGCAGGTAGTGGTATTCCCATATATCTGTCATTATCTTCTAGATGGTAGTGGTCACAGGTTTCAAAGGTGTTGTGGAAGGAGCCTTGGTGAATATTTCCAGTGCATCTTGTAGATAGCACACACTGTGGCCACTGAGTAGGTGGTGGAGGGAGTAAACGTTCTTGGCTGTGGTGCCAATCAAAGAGACTGCTTTGTCCCGAATAATGCCGTGATTCATGAGAGTTATCTAGGCAAGCGGGGAATATTACATCACATTTCTGACTTAAGCCTTGTAGATTGCAGACAGAATTTGAGTCAGGAGGTAAGAAACATGTTGCAAGATTCCTAGCCTCTGACCTGCTCTTGTAGTCACAGTACTTATATGACTAAAACAAAAACAAAAATTGCTGAAGAATCTTAGCAGGTCTGGCATCATCTGTGAAAAGAAAACAAAAATCAATGTTTCAGGTCACGTGACCCTTCTTCATAATGGTGGCACATATGCTGAAGACAGGTGCTGAGGGGGAGGGAGTAAATGATAGCTGGAGATGGAGTTCAGAGAGAACAACAATTAGGCAAAGAGATGGATAATGGTGAGCCAGGGAGAAAGAAAAGCTGGCAATAGGGACTTTTGGTGGGTGAAATTTGGTTGGCGGTGACAAGAACAACCCATGTGATGACAAGACTAAGGGTGTGAAGATGGGTAAAGGACATGGAAGGAGGAGTTAGGGCGGCACGGTGGCACAGTGGTTAGCACTGCTGCCTCACAGCGCCTGAGACCCGGGTTCAATTCCCGACTCAGGCGACTGACTGTGTGGAGTTTGCACGTTCTCCCTGTGTCTGCGTGGGTTTCCTCCGGGTGCCTCCCACAGTCCAAAGATGTGCGGGTCAGGTGAATTGGCCGTGCTAAATTGCCCGTAGTGTTAGGTAAGGGGTAAATGTAAGGGTATGAGTGGGTTGCGCTTCGGCAGGTTGGTGTGGACTTGTTGGGCCGAGGGGCCTGTTTCCACACTGTAAGTAATCTAATCGAATTCAAACTCTAAAATTATTGAACTCAATATTAAATTCTGAAAGTAACAGGTTCCCAAGTGGAAAATGAAATGCCGAGTGGCATATGTGTTGAAGACCTATACAAATAGTCCAGTTCAGTTTCTAGTCATTGACAACTCCTCGGATATTGATGCGGGGGATTCAGTGATAGGTATGCCATTGGATATTAAGGGGTGATGGTTAGATTCTTTTTTTGTTGGAAATGGTCATTGTCTGGTATTTGAGCAGCATACAGATGTTATTTGCCACTTGTCAGCCTGAATATTATCTCAATCTTGCTGCACTGGGCATGGATCACATCAGTAGCTAAGAAACCCTGAACATTATGTAGGCATCAGCAAGCATCCCCACTTCTGACCTTATGATGGAGCTAATTCCAGTAGATGTGAACAGAGAGCAGTGATCGTTCATTGACAGTAAAATTGTTGTTGGTCAAAAGCTTCTATGTGTTCCCAGTGCTTATTTCTGTTTTTTTTTATCTTTGCTTTTGCTGTTGCTGAATAAAACAGAATGATTTGAACCACTTTAAAGCTTTCCTGTACGTTATGCTCCGACATTGAATAATGAGAAGATATTGAACACTGGGGAAGCAGTAGCACTCCCTTTGACAGGATTCTCAGATAGGATGAAGTTAAGTTTGGGTAAGCTATGTTGCTCGTATCTTAAATTCTAATAGATGTCTGAATGTGATCTTGTCAGTGCAATGATGTTTCAGCCATGTCACCTATGTGTCCTGAGAAACATTTGGTTGCCTCCCACTGTCTACCTGTGAAGGGCAGCTCTGGAGGGGCAATGCTCGGCTAGGTGCATGGCCAGGCTTTAAAGATGGTATGAAGCCAGGAATCCTTAGATATCCCAGCAGTCGTAAGTATTTTTGTCTAAAGTGAGTGGGATGCCATAGGGATATGGTACATTGGTAAGACAGCATGACAAAACCTGCCAGGCATCATAGAAGGAAACCTATCATGAAACTTGCTAAAATTAACACTAGACAATTGCTGACAAAATTCAGCCTACAATCTTTGTTCACGGTCTCCTCTGCCTTACATCACTGAAATCAGGACCATTATATTGGAAGATACAGTGGAAAAATTATATTCTACTTTAAAATAAGGTGCAGCACATTACAGAACCACTATGCTGTGCTGCGGCCCTATGAGAAATGTGTGATCATACTTTTTAATATTGTAGTGTCAAACTTCTTCAATTGTCATACATTTCAACATTTTAACCACCCTAAAAATAAAGCTTATTTTAAATTTATTTCCCTGCTTATGATTAGATTTTTGAGCAAAGTAAGAAAACACATTGAATCAGACACAATAATCATGCATGAACTTTAGGGCTCTCGTGATGCAGGGCTAGTGTCCCTACCTTTGGGCCAGAGATCCAAGTCCAATTTCTCACCTGCTCAAGAGGTGTGAAAAAAATCTCATGAACTTCATAAAGACTAGGCTTGATAATCCATCATGGTCTTTGCTCACTAAACTTTATTTTATTCGAAATATATTCATTCACCCATATATCTGCATTTAAACTGCTTAGTAATCACTGTTCCCTTTATCATATCACATATTAATACCACACAAAAAAAACATAAAATTTGCACATATGTGGTGTCTTTCACAACCTCAATTTACTGTTATTTGCAAGAAGACTTCTTTGAATGCTGCATTGCAGTTTTAGCCTAGATTTTGGGATTAAGTGTCTGATGTGGAATTTGAATACCACTTTCTGAGTTAGGGTAGAATGCTGTCACTAAATAAAAATAAACACCACTGTGTCCTTAGTTAATATCTGCCCTTGAATTGTTCACTTTCTCCAAAGGGTTTTGAAATTCACCATTAACTAGCCCCTTTTGTGGTAACAATCTGTTATAGCCAATTGAAATACGGTTTGCTGATCCAAGTCTCAGAGTTTCCATGCTACACCCAAGCAAAGATCAGGAATTTAGCTTAAGTTACAGACTTACTTATGGGACTGCTATGTTTGAGGTAAGCCCTAAAATCTACACTTCACCTTACACAAGAAAGCTCACAACTTAAAGGGACATGCCTATTAATACTGTCTTGAAGATGGGGAATGAAGTTGTTTGTCCCAAATGAAATGTAGATGATTAGAAAAGATAATCCTTTGGCCATCTGTTTCTGAGGAGTTGATGAAAAAAAATCTGCAACTGTCAACCCTATTTAGTGCCCAGCAATATAATTTCTCTTCCTGCAATAGAAGAATTCAGCTTTTTTATGTAACAATCACCACAGTTAAAGGACTGATTATATTTACTATAATTTTTATAATTTTTGATAGTAGTGTTAAACTGTGGCTTATTCGAATTTTAGTTGGATTATTTAAAAAATTGCACAAAAACTTGCATTTCTGTTGCAATGTAATAAAAAGTCCCTGTGTGTTTCAAAGATCGTTAGCTAAGGAAGTATACAGCTTGCGTTACGGCTAGTATTTTCTTTGTTAATCAACAACCCCACAATCTGATCACTTTCGTAACCCTGGCTGCTTGTGGGAATTTGTGAGCAAATTTAATTTTGCTTCCAGGTAAATAAGAATATTTGTGGCTATTTTGCTGCTTCTCTAAGGCATCAACTGTTGTTTGTCCCACAGCTACTGTAAGCTCTCCAGGATTTTGCCAAGATGCCATTGACAGCAGAGCTCCTGAATTTGGTTTAAACTGATCATCTCTAATATCATCTCTTTTAATTCCGTTTAAGAAAACCAGTGATATATCAAGTGAACTTTCCTTTTCATTGCCCTTGTGGCAGAATAGTACAATTGATATATTGCTCAATATATATTTTATTGCTTTATTGTTCAATACTTTATTTGATTTAAAAAAAAAGAGAACTTGCAACCTGGTCCTTTGTATATGTTGTAGATTTGCTAGTGTCAGGATTATCAAGAAAACTAGTTACTGATTACTGACAACCCCAAATTTTTCTGCTTTTACATCTTTGAAATGAATCATTACTTTTGTCACTTATGGTTTTCATTCCAGAGTCACAATCACATTAGACATCATCATGTCATTCTTCCTCTCTATGGAATGCTGTACTCTCTTTCTACAATCACCTGGCTGTCAAAAGAAGTGCACTCAGCCATTCACTTCACCTAGTCCGACTGTTGCAACATGTTCCTCCTATTAAATATACTGAAGTGTCAGCTTAGACTGAGCTCCTCATACATTACTACCACCGTACCAGATGATCTGAGTTGAAGTGATGCACTCAGAAACAAATTTAGTTGTTGCCTCTGATTGGGATTTTTTTTAGTGATCTAAGTCTTACCTTCTTCAGTATATGAATGATCGCAATAGAGTTTAAAAACAGTAGCATGTTACTACCTTGCAGTCTTTATACCGAGATCATCTATCTTCTTCTAAAAAGATACTGGATTAAATCTAGAACAGTTAGATCCAGACTGAAAATTAAATAGTTAAATATATTCAACTTTCACCCAATCCCTCCATGCACTTACAATAGAGTAGTTACCATTATGCACTTTTGGTCTTGTTATGCCAAAATGATATTAACAAGATTGCACCTTCTCACCATAACACTTCCACAGGGTATCTGCTCAAATCTAACTCACACAATAAGACAAATTTTTCCTTTCCTGCTTAATCTTAACTCAAGGCTCAGGAATACTCTCAAACCCCAATGACCAATGTATAGTTACTAAAATACACAAAGCTATGCAAGTTCTCAGAGTGGATGAATAAAGATACTGAGGTTCAAGTCCAGAATAAAAAAGACTCATGTATTAGATAAAGACAACTGGGATCATCTGAATCTCTTGAAGAATATAAAGAGTACAGGAGCATTTGTAAGAAGGAAATCAAGAAAGCAGAGGGAATATGAGATAGCCTTGGCAGATAAGGTTAAAGATATTCCAAAACGTTTCATCATATACGTTAAGAGCAACAGAGCAACTAGAGAGAGAGTAGGACCCCTTAAAAATAACAAGGTCATTTTTCTACTGAACCTCAGGAGATGGGAGAGATATTAAATGAATATTTTGTGTCTTTTTTTTACTATTGAGAAAGAAATGGAAGCTAAAGAACTCAGGGAAATAAAAATTGATGTCTTGAAAACAGTTCACATTACAGAAGATGAAGTGGTGGAAGTCTTAGAAAACAAAGTTGATAAATCTTCAGCATCTGATCAAGTATATCCCAGGAAATTGTGGGGAAGTTAGGGAGAAAATTGCGGGGCACCTGAGTAGAAATACTTGTGTCCTCTATAAACACAGGTGAAGTACTGGAGGACTGGAGGGTGGCTAGTGTTGTGCCATTATTTAAGAAAGGCTGTAAGAAGCTTGGAAACTGTCGACCTGTGAGTCTGACATCAATGGTGGGTAAGTTGTTGGTGGTGAATTTGAAAGATAGGATTTGTATGCATTTGGAGAGACGTAAGAATTGATTGAGAAAGTCAGCATGGTTTTATATGAGGAAAATTGTGTCTCACAAACTTGATTGAGTTTTTTTTAAAGAGATTGATGAGGGCAAAGCAGTAGACATTGTTTACTTGGACTTTAGTAAAGCCTTTGACAAGATTCCATGTGGTAGGCTAATTAGTAAAGTTAGATCACATGGGATTCAGGATTAAGTTGGCTGCCCCTCCCCTGACTACAGGGCAGGTACTCGTGTGACACAGTCAATGTTGTCTATCTTGTACACTGCAGGCAAGGATGCCCTGGGACATGGTACATTGGCAAGACTTAAACAGACGCTACGACAATGGACACCCAGCAAAATTGCCAGACAGGGACGTTCCGTCCCAGTTGGGGAACACTTCAGCGGCAGGGACATCTAGCATCCGCTCTTTGGGTGACTGTCCTTCAAGGTGGACTTTGGGATATGCAGTAAACGCAGAGTAGCCAAGCAGAGGCTGATGCCAAATTTGGTAGCCCTGAGTGTGGCCTTAACCAGTTCCTTGCGTTCATGCCACACTACAGGTAGTCCCACAACACTTTACACACACACACACACACACCTTTATGCTCACACACTCATGCAGGCCTTCTCTCATACATACAGACCCCACACTTTCTCTCATGCGCATACCCACTCACAGGCTTAGACTCCATTACACTCACACACACACTCTGCCAAGCACGCACACTCATGCAGACCCTCTCTTATGCATATGCTGTCTCTCAGACAAGGGCATATACATCCCACATCCTCTCACAGGCTTATACTCTGTCACAATCATGCACACACACACTCACACATAAATCGATAGGGTGAATTAGCATTTGCAGATAAATCCTTTGTTTTGAAAAAGCAGTCAATCCATGTGACATTTTATAAATTACTATTTTGGAAATAGAACTAGTCTGACTCAAGATTGGCATACGACAGACTCTAAACTCACATCTTTAATGCATTGTCTGAGCTGAGATGTCACTTTTTTTATATAAAACCTTAAGTTATCTCAGGAATGTGGCTTAAAAGAAGTTCTAGAATTTACATATGAATGAATCATTACCTTCAACCCATTCTAAAAGATGAAAGATTTAACAGCAATCTATGTTTGTTCAATATAAGGTATCAGTTGCAAGACATTTGGATAAGTTCATGAATAGTAAGGGTTTGGAGAAGTATGGGCCAAGCACAGGCAGGTGGGACTAGTTTGTGAATATGATGGGCATAGACTGGTTGGACCGAAGAGTTGTTTCCATGTTGTATGACGCTATCTAAATGCAAATATCATGTAAACTACCCATATATCACAACCCAAGGAAGGGTATATTTTGCTGATCAATACAAATAACTTTAAATGAATCAGTGCAAGCCAACAAGCTGTACAATTGTATCTTAGCATGTTCTGATTGTGGTCACAAGTTGTAGGATTTATAGCAGACATATATTTGGTTAAAGTAGCTAGCATCTACTCACAGATTTCCATTTACTAATTTTTTTATTGTTATTCTTTTTCTCATCTATATGCTCCAGGTTCATTGTGTAATCCATTTTCCACAAAGTAGACACATTGTGTTCAATCTTATATTTTTTGGCTAAGGCCAAGTTGGGCAAGGTTTCTGGAAGGTTTGTCGCTGTAAGGACTAGCAAGTTCACTCATTGTATATTGCTGTACTCACCTCATTAATAACTTACACCCCATAGCATCTCTCAGGTCTGATTTCACCCCATCTTACCATGCACTGTTCCAAGATCAACTCGCCACTCAGCAGATATCTCAGAATTCTGGCATGCCATGCAGCTGCACCATCTTTAAAAAACTGCTGTGCACCTGGATAAACATTGTCAGTCTGTAGCTGCATTGTATGGTTCTTGACATTTGTCCCAGATATGAAAGACAGGAAGAAATCAGCAGGATTTGTGGGCAGGATTCAGGAGGTCCTACTGGATGGAATGATACACATGCAGGACTTCCACTTCCCCCTGAATGAGCAACAAGCCAGCTAGTTTGAGATTGAGACCTGGGTTAAAGCAATCTCAGGCATCTGGAGAAATGCCAAGTACAAGAGGAGCAAGCTCAATGTCCTTCTCCAGTCTGCTAATGTAATTTCCACCAGCTTTTCTCCGATACTTCATGCTCACTCTAGCTCTGTTGCTGTAACCCACCTCCCACAAAGGCTCATAGTTCACCATGCTTTCTGTTGTCTGCAATATCTTCCCTTCTCACTCGCCCTAACTCCTAACACTAATGATCCTGCATAGCTTTTGCACTGTCTACTCATTTTCTCAGGACAGCTCTCTACCTCCATCAATAGTAATCACTGTGTCACCCACTTTCAACTTCTGTAATACCTGCTTCTGTCATTCCAGGATTGCACCCACAACACAGCAGAAAGAATCAAGATGGGTGGTCTGCTTCCCATTCTTCAACTCCTCACCCCATTTGAGAAAAGGATCCTGATACGGGCCACCTGAAGCAGTGCCTGGACTGATGTTTGAAGCTGCCTTTAACTTACTGTGTGGAACACCATGAGCAAAGCCTATTTTTGTTTCTTATATGCAGAACTGCTCTTACACACAAGTGAACACTTTTTTTCCATTACCAAATCCCTAAGTGAAATCTATCCCCTTGATTTAACTGAGATTGACCAATAACTGTGACAAGATTCCTAGCTTTCTGTCTGTGCTAAACGGCACAGCAAAGCAGTAGTAATGAGAGTTTGGTATCTGTGGCTGAGGGGTCGATGTACAAAAAAAAGCAATGCAAGGCACGGATGCCTTGAGAATTGATATAGGCTCAGAACAGGTAGGTTCTAAGAAGGCCCAGTCCAGTCCATGAGCTGAAAAGTCTCCCTGAACACAAAGTGTCCTTGCTGTAGCATTACAATGATAGTTGCCAATGCAGCTCAAGGTGTGTCATTGAATATTCTGCAAGTGGATTGAAGATATAAAATTAGTGCTCTTAGAGGCTGTCATATCGAATGCCAATGATTGACCACACACACTCCATGAGCACAATGTGCATGGAATGTATCCTCAGATGTTGGTGCTCTGTGTCCAACATGGAGATTATTTGGAGCCAGTGGTGAACCAAGTCTGACAGGTACTCATTGGTTCCCTTGTGAAGTTTTTCCAATGTTGAGCTTATTTGGCGAGTTTGGGAGGATGGGAGGCTGAAAATTAATGAGGTGAGTTGAGCTTTGTAAAACAATAATCAATGTCAATTGGCAAAGCTCCACTGCCTAGTCAGAATCTCATCTTGCTGTTTGTGAAAAGCAAAAAAAATGGCACAAGTTGATCCTGAAGTTCAGATGGGCCTCACTGCACTTTGTCACTCGTTTCTGTCAAGCATCTTGCCACAGTCTATGTTGTTCAGACCCCATTAGAGCCTGTCCATGAATTAACTCTGAATTATTGAAGTTTATTCAATTTTAACCCAACCAACTTTTGGAAAAGAAGACTCTTTAAGTGTACAAAAATATGACTTTTTTTAAACTTTATGTACCTTACATCCAAAATCCAGTTATGCAATTTAAATGGAATGGCACAATAACTTATAAAAGTTTATTAGAACAGCAAACATTAGCAATTTCATCATTATCCACAACAGTAAGCAACATAATCAGCTTGCTGTACGGTCATGGGCTCCATATTACAATATACTACAAATCTAACAAGCTTGATGAGCACTATATCGGCCACCAATATCATCACTGAAAAGTGGGAAATTTGTGGTCCAGCCACTTCAAACTGCTGAATTACAGACTGATGTTGCTCAGCAAAAGTATCAATGAACTTAGTGGTGATCTTAAATGAATCAACATAAATGTAATTAGCAAATAAATTAAGTCAAAATTCCAGAATTTGGCAATGTATCAAAGATGAACAAATATAACATTCAAAATTATACTGAACACTAAAGTTTCACATATTTTCAGTTTCTTTTAGTTAGCGCAGTTTTAATGAAGTGATGCTATGACCTCATGTATTGATTTTAAATTCCTGCCCTCCTACAAATAGCTCAAGATTGGCACGTCAAGGATTTTAGCGACTAAACTCATCACCATTTTGTCTATAAAGTCTTTTAAGACAGATAAAAATTAACTACTTAAAATTGTAGCATGCAGCATGCATATGTCATCAACACTTTGATACAAGACTGATTATAATCAAAGTTAAGGTTCTGAAGGTTAAACACAGTGTTGCATTGTCCTTTTAAATTGATACCTAGTTGTTTGAATTACCAACAAGTTGACCTGCACCTTTAAAGACTCACTTACTAACACTGTATCGGTAATGATTTGGAATTTCCTGAGCAGATGAGTTGAGTATTTCTTTTAAAAGAAGATGCAATGCAAATCAGCCACTGTTGTTCATACAAAATTATAAAGAAAATTTAGGCTTGTAATTAACCAGGAGAGTGAGCATGAATGAAGCTTGGTATCGTTTGAACCCTGAGATTAGAATATTTGAAAAAGGCATTGTCAAAGCAAAATAGTGTAGGACACTTTACAGGAGGATGCAATGGCAGTCAGAAATATAACCTTTTCATTGTCAGATGTCTTCTCAACAACAATAAGAAACTGATTAAGTTTAAAGTCTGAAAACAACATTGTAAACTTTGTACTATAGCAGATAGCGTACACTTCTGCTACATTGCTGTTAGTGGTCAATCTTATAGAGTATGCCATAAAATAGTAATATGAAAAAATGCTGTTTTGGAAACTAGGCCTTTCTGAAAGTTTCTTGTCAAACCGCCAGCATTTTCACAGTCTATCCTTATTACAGCACTTATTCACGCTGTGAGCAGTATGATGACAGGCTGTAAGTCACAATGAATCATAGCTAGATTTGTTACATTGGTGTGGATCCTCACAAAAGCTACAGCTTAGATAGACAAATGAGAATCTGTCCCTTATATCTGGTGCCTTTGAAATATGGGACAGAATCATATTCTTTTGACAGGTACAAGCCACATGGCTTGTCTTGCTCCATCAAATGCAATGAGACCTAGTGAGTTTTCTTGAGAGAGGAAGGGAGCAGCCTCAGATTGCAGCCCGATTCACACTGTCAACCTGGCATCTCTCCTTTAGTGGCTACTGTGTACTTCAGGTTACCAGTTGTGCACTGTTTCACAAGTGTTGGATTTTAGGATGCAATGCAAGGGCAATTCATTGATGCCAGGATAGTCCAATGGCTCCCTGAAAGTTGGGTGATACTGTCATTGGTGAAAGGGTGCAAGTGGCTGCTGCTTGTGGGTTACGCCCTGTACCGCAGTTTGACTGTGGGTAAAGTGAAAGTCATTCGGAGCAAGCAGCATGTTAACCACTCTAGGTACCCACTCTGATTTCTCTGTTGAGTTTTCCTGGCAGCTAGTTTGTGTTGCTTATTTGGTAAGATTGCAACCTGTGGCAAGTTGAGCTGTTAGCAAGCTATAAAGAGCATTAATCAGGAACATTCTTTCCAAATTCTTGTGCGAGAATCCCACCATGTCATCTGAGCAAAGCAGGGAAGTTGACTTAAGATGATATTAAAATTGAGACAACAATCTCGCCTGTCTGCCACACATCTCACGACAGCCCATACCTTTAGTTGCTTATTAAATTCTACCAGTTGTTTTAATGTTTTAATTTGGCAAAGGCAGTTTCTTATTAGGTTGGTAAATTATTTGTACTTTGATCTTTTTCTTCTCAAGGCCTAAATATTAGGATTCATACAATGAAAGAAAGTAGTGTTTTAAATGGTGCTTTTAATTTTATGAATTGTCCTAAGGCACTTTAGAAATAGTCATAATAAATATGGATGTGCACTTAGGGAGAAAGTAATTTGTACGGGTATTAAACTTTCTCAAAACTCATTTACATTTTTAAAAGGATTGACCTAGGAAAGGGTTTTAAAAAAAAACACATTATGCCTGTTACTTCTACTATTGCTTGTACAGATGGTTCGAGTTGGAAGAGTAGATTATTGAAGATGGAAGAGATTAAAGATAGGAAGAATAAGGCTATGAAGGGCTTTATAAATGAGGATTAATATTTTAAATAAATTGTATGGAACCATAGAACCAATGCAAAATAGCATGAATGAGGTTGACAACATCATGGTGGGAAGACTTAACGTAGCTTTAGATGCCTTGAAGGACATTGTTTCTGAAGGGTGAAAGGGCCAAGAAAAATTAAAACTCTGGAGGTTCACAAATATTTTATATTCAGAAGGAAGCTGAGGTAGGAATGGAATAGTTAGTTGGGTCAATGTTGGAGAGGTGAAAGTAAGTGTGTGTGTGATTGGTTGTAAGAATACAGAAAGATGGTTAAAGATCAGCTCAAATCAAACAATGTCAAAAATATTAATGCCCTGGTTCAGTTCTAGCAAAGCCAGAAATTGTAGAAGAATTATGACCTAATAATGTAATGCACTAAAAATAATGGCCTTTCTCTCCCTCAAGTTGAACTAGAAGGGGACTCATTCAGATCTTGATGTTCAACAATCAATCTAGTAGCACTGGCATTCAGAGTCAAGAAAAGTAGCAGAGGTAGAAACTTCTCCTCAGCCTGGCAAGACTGAACTGTAACATTTTAGGTTTCCTTACTAAACAATCATTGATGAGGAATCCTTTCCTTACCCAACTTCTGTCCAAACTGTACAGGTTGAATTTTGGTTACCAGCTTACATTTGGAATTAGTTGTGAATACACCATAACCAACTAAATCTTGTATTCCAAGGTGTAGTCTAATTAATGCCTCAGTTAGTTGTGTCCAATATTCAAAGAATTTCCAATTGTGATTCCTTTGCTCACAATATAATGTGCTTGTTTAAAATGTAATGTTAATTCTTTAGTTAATGGACATGAAAGTGTAGACGCTGGCTCCACAAACTCAACCTTTAAAAATGGTGGCCTGCAATTTTCATTTTGGTGCACAGTGGTGGACTGCTCACCTTTTTCATCATTAGATGTCTCATTCAGAGGTTGCAGGTCTGACCAAGACCTCATCCTCACTTATTTGGATCTTCCACTCCACCATGTCATGCTGCATGCAGCATACAACAGTTATTTATGAACTTTTACAGCTGCATGACAATTCTGAGTGAGTACTTCTGAGCACCCAAGTCTCATTTTTTACAATGCCAATCGTCACTGTATTCTGTTTGTGGTGAAACTGCCGCTGTTCAGTTGCACTTTGCATTAGATTGTGGATTTCTAAAAGCTGTCATCAGGCAAGATCTTTGTCCCTTCAAAACTAATCCTGCTGCGCATTAGTTACTGAATTACATGAGGGAGTTGAGAATTCATTCATATAAAAGTAGTCATGGTAGCATGCATAAATGTGAACAAATACATTATTCTGATAACAGGGCCTTTATTGAAAAACGAGTGTAAATCAATAACATTCTGCAGCTGGGGGAGAACTATACTCAGACAAAACCTGTGGACCTCTGACTTTGAATGGCCAAAAAGAAATTAACGTACTACGTAACATGAACAAACAGGACTTACATAATATCCTTTGTGCTGCTGAGTGGGAAATAATAGCCAAATCATCTGATATGCTCTGGAAAGAGTCTATAGCACAGAAATGTATTGAGATGGTTAGCTTTACAGTCACTGTCAAGGTATGGTGGTCAGAGGATTGTGGTTCCATTTGGTGCTATACTATGCGATAATCTCAACTCAATTCAAGCCTCCTGTGGCATGGTTTTCTATCAGATTAAAATAGGATATTATACCTGTAGACTCTCCCCACAGGATAAAACTTGATTCGCCATCATTCTCCTAGTTCTTGGTACTGCTGGTGCAAACTCTTCCTCCTGATCTTCTGCCCTCTTTCTGGACTCCAACTACTCATTTTTAATTATTGAATTGGCCTGTATGTGAGACACAAGCCATACATATGTTCTATGCTCCCTTGTATGAAGTTCAATATGCCCTTCAAAAGGAAGAATATTTTCTTTGCACCAGGGTGCAACTGTTACATAGGTACAAAAAAAATTGCCTTGGCAGACCATCCCAGCCTCACTCTTCATTCATTAAGTCACAGTAATACAGTGTGATTCAAGTTACTGACTTTCCTGATCAGTTAACGCAAGTACCTCTATGGAATTCTCCAAAGTGGCTATCCAAAGGGAATCCACTGAAACAGACCTGCTCTAGTTAGTTCTGCACAGACCTGCTCTGGGTAGGTTTGAGACAGCAGGGAAACCAAAACCTAGCTTAAGTGGAACAGGTTGAGTATTTAACTGTTCAGCAGTTTCCAGAACTGTGGCATATCTGCCAAAATAAGAAGTGATCAATTCTGGGGCAGGACTTCTGATTAGCCGCAATCTCTTAATACTATGGACAGGGTCTCTGGTGCAGTGAAAATTTGGCCCATTATATCCAATTCTAGGTGTCATATTTTAAAACATAGGTTAAAACCATGGGAGGGCAAATATGCAGCTTTAGCAGATTGATAGGGATAAGGGATTTCAGTGAAGTAGAAAAACCAGAGATACTGGGATTATTCTCCTTACAACAATTAAGGTTAAGGAGAGATTCAGTAACTGCTCAAAACTGAGAAATTTTAATATAAAACAACAGGGAGAAAACATTTCCACTAGCTGCAATGTCTGTAAACAAAGGGCATTGATTTAGGATAACTGGTGAAAAAAATGCTGGCAGAGATCAGAATACATTACCTCAACAATAGATAACAGCACCTTTCAAAAGGGAATGATATATACTTGAAAAATCAAATATCTGCAGAGTTATGCATAGGCTCAATGGGCTAGAAAGCCTCCTGTTGTTCATTTCAATTCTATAATCTATCATATCATTTTCCTGTCAGGTAAAGTATCAGGCTTCATAATGGGCATTTATTTTGTTACACAAAACTATATTCAGATTTAAATAAAATGAAACACGAAGAAAACATTAAAAAATTTTAACTAATTGGTCAAGCAACAGAAAATCTACAAAGATTTTTAAAAATTCTTTGTAAGAATGTTGTGCATCCAATAACATTTTCTTAATCCCAAATTAAAACAATTCTTAAATCCTTATATCTCTTTCTAAATAATAACCTATTGTTCAATTTTTATCATAAATGTGCGTAAACTATGTTAAAAATTTGAACTGTGTAAATCCTTCCAAAACTATTCTACCATACAACCAAAGAAACACATTCACATTTTTGGTTCGATATCAGATACTGCACATGCATAGACAAATGCTGAATCAATTATCTCACTAGTTTTGAGAATGCCTTGAAACTTCCCCAATTGCGTTTATAAAAGCACGACATTTATAATCTGAGTCTAGGATTTTGTCAGCACAGACCTAATGGGCTAAATGGCCTTCTTCTCTGCTGTAAAGACTCTACAACATATGTTGTAACACATCCCCACTCTTCTTTAGCCTTCATTAAGCCAGCATAGTACCCAATATTTATACAGTCATTGAAACAAGATTAAACAGTACCTGACTGAGTATTTCCTAATTCTTGGGTGTTCCAGGTATGTTACTTATTTCAATCTTTCCCTTTCAATGTCTGAACAGGAATCTTATCAGTTTAGTGAAGATGTGCAGATTTCTTTTGGTAATTCAAACAACTGATTTGGAATGATGTTGAATATAGATTCAAAGGCAACAGGAAAGAATAAATCCTGGAGGTTAATAGCAACTGTGAATACCTTGCAATGTAATTGATTAGAAATATAGCACTTTCTACAATTACACTGCACTGCAGTTTTTCTTTCTGCGGCAGCTAAACCTGTATGCACGACAATTTTAGTAGCAGAAAAAATAAATCAGTAAACAGAAAATATGCTTGACATTAAATTACATTTCAGGCTGCATTGATACTTTTACAATTTTAGTTAGCATGAAGCGTCAAAACGAACACAAATGTTCTGATATCATGACTGTAGAAACTTCAACTATTTTTGGTATTCCTCCAGTCATTAAGCACCAACTAGCAAACTTGTATCAAGAGATGTTGAATCTTTTAAGAATCTTAGCAGCAGGCAGGGATTCCTGTCACTTGGATCCCAAAAGACAATACAGCAGGTTTTTGTAGAATGACCTGGATTAAGATGCTGTTGGGTCTCTTGCTGTAGCACAAGCAGCAGCAGCGGCAGCAGCAGCAGCAGCAGCAGGAGGAGTTTGAGGAATTTCCAAACCAGTGTGGAGTGTCACCTATAGAGAGGTCGAGAATATAACTGATGAAAAATAACTTTTTCAGTTATTTCTAAGAACCAATTAACACTCAGTGCATCTTCAGTGACACTCAAATTTAGAAAAAAAGGTAAATAAATTTGCACATTCCTATAATTCCCTATACTTGATTCCTCATTCAACATTACTGAAAATGTGTTGCTGGAAAAGCGCAGGAGGTCAGGCAGCATCCAAGGAGCAGGAGATTCAACGTTTCGGGCATGAGTCCTTCTTCATGAAGAAGGGCTCCTTGGATGCTGCCTGACCTGCTGTGCTTTTCCAGCAACACATTTTCAGCTCTGATCTCCAGCATCTGCAGTCCTCACTTTCTATCTGTGTGATGACAGGGCTGGGTGTGTGGGGATGGGAGAAAGCATTGGGAAAGGTTCTTAAGCCCGGGCATTATTGAATTCAGTATCAAGTCCAGAAGGATGCAAGATTCCCAAATTGAAAATTTGAACAATGAAAATGGAACTTGAATCCTGGATCTTGATGGATCCACCATATCAGGTAAAAAATTCAATCAATTCCCTCACCACTGTTTTGGTGGTTATGGAATAGGTTCTAGAAACTGGGTGCTCATGTCTATGATGGTAAGGATATACTGGAAGCCTCTTTTTATTTTGGGCAGAGGTCTCATACAGTCCAGAAACCCTTACGGTCATAGAGATTTCAGCACGGGAAAAGTCCCTTCAGTTCAACCTGTCCATGCCAACCAGACATCCTAAATAAATCTAGTCCCATTTGTTAGCACTTGGCCCATACCTTTCTATACCCTTCCTATTCATATACCCAAACAGATGTCTTTTAAATGCTGTAATTGTACAAGCCTTCACCACTTCCTCTGGCAGCCCTTTCCACACATGCACCACCCTCCATGTGAAAACGTTTGCCCCTTAGGTCCCTCTTATATCTTTCCCCTCTCACCCTAAATCTATACCCTCTAGTTCTGGAGGTAACCAGGGAAAAGACCTTGTCTATTTATCCTATTCATGCCCCTCATGATTTTATAAACCTCTATAACGTCACCCCTCAGCCTCCGACGCTCCAGGGAAAACAGCCCCAGCCTATTTAGCCTCTCCTAATTGCTCAAATCCTCCAACCTTGGCAACATCCTTGTAAATCTTTTCTGAACCCTTTCAAGTTTCACAACATCCTTCCGAAAGGAAGGAGATCAGAATTGCACACAATATTCCAACAGTGGCCTAACCAATGTCCTGTACAGCTGCAACATGACCTCCCAACTCCTATACTCAAAGCTCTGACCAATAAAGGGACACTTGCTGAATGATTTCACAAAAGCGGATGTAGGTGCAAGTCTTAGTAGGGTTTTCATACAACCTGGCAGGTGTGGGATGTTCTTCAAGATATTACTTCATACCTTGGAGCTGTGGCCAGTAAAAGGATTCCCTAATTTGTGCTTGGGTTTTCACTTATGCAAACTTGCCCAGCTATTGGAATTTCATGAACTAGGCATAATATTTCTCCACAGTGCCTCAGCAATACCACTGCCTGGTGGATCACTGACCACTTTTTCTTGTATATCTCTAAGAAATCTCCATTTTCTCATCAGGACCTCATTTTTAATTCGAGGATTGATTAGATTAGATTCCCTACAGTGTGGAAACAGGCCCTTCGGCCCAACAAGTCCACACCGACCCGCCGAAGCGTAATCCACCCAGACCCATTCTCCTACATTTACCCCTTCACCTAACACTACAGGCAATTTAGCATGGCCAATTCACCTGACCTGCACATTTTTTTGGATTGTGGGAGGAAACCGGAGCACCAGAGGAAACCCACGCAGACACGGGGAGAAAGTGCAAACTCCACACAGAGAGTCGCCTGAGGCGGGAATTGAACCCGGGTCTCTGGCGCTGCGAGGCAGCAGTGCTAACCACTGCTTCTCCCTCAGTTCAATATGAACAGTCTGAAGTAGTGTTATTTTAAACAGTGAGTCAAGTTTATTAGGCTGCTATCAAGGAAATTCTATTTATTACTTACTTAGGTTCTTCTACACTCCCACAATAGGTTTCTGGTAACTAGATCAAAGGGTCTTTCTGCTTGTGGTGCTACCTCAGCTGAGTTTGTCTGGTTTTTGTTTGTGTGATCATAGCTCAAACCAACTATTGCAGGAAATGTAACTGGTTGTCTTCAAGTTTAAACAGAGTTTCTTTACTGTAGAGAACAGGTAGCTTCTGATGGGGAGAACAATTGCACACACTTCTGTGTCATTCTTTCTCGATATGTCTGTGTGTCTGTGACCTATTTCCAGTTAGCTGAGAACCAAATCAGATGCATTTGTTGAGAAAGTCTTAATTCCTCATTGGTTGTTTATTGCAGGAACCTCATAGTTCACAATCGATATCAAATTCCTTGCTGACAAATTATGTAGCCAGTGTAGTAAATCTGATGTTTTAAAACCGTTTTTTCTCATTGCAATCCACAGTTACTAATGACAAAAATTTAAAACTTGATTCTTACAAAAGACTCACTTTCGAATTGCACAATAAAAATGACATCATTTGGTCACGGTCAAAAATCACAGAACACCAGGTCATAGTCCAACGTGTTTAAGACTAACATCTGATGAAGAAGCAGCGCTCCAAAAGCTAGTATTTTCAAATAAACCTGTTCAATATAACTTGGAGTTGTGAGATTTTTGACCTTATCCAACCCAGTCCAACACCGGCACCTCCACATCATTATTTGGTCATGACACAGGGAGAATAAAAAAGAATTCAGATTCAAATTACGGGATTATTAGAGTACAAAATCTGAAACATCCAGTAAAACTAATCATAGAAGGAACTATGATTTTTGAAAATGTATAGAATTAAGTATTGTAACACAGAACACACCTGTACGTTTCTGTTCAGGCTTACTGCTGGGAACAGGAGACCTTCCATATCTTCAAAGGCAACAGGTCCCTGTTGCTCATCATTAATGGAAAAGGTAAGTGTTCGTCTGTTGAAGTCCAAGAGCACACCAACAGTGACTCCTTTGGTAATACCTCCCTCAGTTCTAGAACAAAGAAGTAAGAGTGCTCATTTGTTACATGTATAAAATAATCTTAATGTTACAATTTCAGATTTTACAGATTACTGTATTTGCCAAAACAGAACCTTTGCTCCATAAGCCTTCAACTCCTTTGAGTTCACTTGATCAGCAAAACTTTTTATTCATTTTTCTCTCATGTATTTGACCAGATTCCACTGCCAAATTGGTCCATCTTCACTTGAAGGAAGCACTTTGTTTTCAAGGGATATGGGTGTTGCTGACAAGGCCAGCATTTGTTGCATATCTCTAATTATCCCTGAACTTAGTAGCTTGCAAGGCATTTCAGAACCTAATTAAGGGTCAACCACATACATGTAAGGCCAGAATGGGTCTGGGTATTTTCTTGCCTTAAGGACATCAGTGAACCAGATAGGTTTTTAGTAATAATCAATACCAGCTTAATGAACACTATAACTAGTCTAGTTTTGCAATTCTAGATTTTTTTCTAATTTCAAATTCCACCAGCTGTCAAGCTCGAATCATAGAATCCTTACAGTGTTGAAGCAGGCCATTCAGCACATCAAATCCATACTGACCCTCCAAAGAGCATCCCAACCAGACACATCCTCCTACCCTATCTCTGTAACTCCCTATTTCCCATAGCCAATCCAAGTAACCTGAACATTTTTGGACTGAGAGGAAACCAGAGCACCTGGAGGAAACCCACACAGACATGGCCAGAATGTGCAACTCAACATAGTTGCCTGAAGAATCAAACCCAGGCCTCTGGTGCTATCAGGCATCAGTGCTAACCACTGAGCCATTGTTCCACTCCAGCTACGATTTGAGCCCATTTCCTCAGAACATTTGTAGGTCAACTTGATTATTAGTCCAGCAACATCAATATTACACTGATTTCTTGATACATGCTAAAGATTAAACATAAAATACTGTAAATACTCAGTGGATCTGGTAGCATCTGTGGAGAATATTTCTAGTCAATAACTCTTCATCAGAACTGCATCAAGTGTCCTCCCAATAATAATTTATTTGCCCAGAAGCTGCCTGAAGTGTTGGGATTTAAGATTGTACAGTTAACTCTGGTAAGATCACAATTCATAAATAGAGCTACATAATTAAAGGTTAGTTTAATAAGTGCCGAGAAGGAAACCAACTATGTATACATAGCACCAATGACCTAATGAAACATCTCACAGCACTTATTATAATTGCAGTGAAAATGGATCACCAATTAACTTTCAGAATTTGACTTTAAAATACCAGAAAATTTCGTGGACTTAAGTTTAAAAAGGACAAATATTTAGCTAAAACAGATGCTGTAATCTCCTGAATAGGTTGAGCCAAGCTCAGGAGCCCATCAATAAACAGGGGTACCCTGAAAAGAACATGGAAACCCATAATGCATATCTTCCAGTTTATTCACATCTTTCTGGAAACTTTACATTGGGATGAAAGGTTATATGCAGAGTACTCAGCTTGGGAAAGCCAAGAGCAGACTCCGGAAAATAAAGATGGACTGTTATCAAGTTTGAATGAGCATTTTCTTTCATTCAATAACACTTTGGAATTGACTCTTCATTTTTGACCTGGATAACTAAGTTTAATTGAAGCTTGACAAGTTCTGTGCTAAAACAGGTAAATAACATTTTTGTTGCGACTGATTTCAATTGGATTCTGAGCAATAGAAGAGAGACAAGGAAGAAGAGATTTTTGAACAAGAACTGAAAGCCTCTCTTTAAACCTCAAGTTCAGACACTAGCTGATTAAAAATAACTTGGGATAATAGCAGTGATTTAATTACGATAGGATTTTGAGACACCTGCAGTTTTATTATTATGGAGAAAGTAAGATCACAGCTGAACAGTTCAGGTCTTTTTATTCTCACCTCACAAAGACTCTAAACTAAACTGCAACTGCCTTTACCTGTTATCTATACCAAATACCTGCCCCCCACCATGCCCATCCCTTTGTAAACTGTGTTTTTGAGTTTGCTGTCACATTTTACCTTTTTCCTTTCAGGTAATAAAATTGCATTCTCTTTCTTCAATGATACCTTGGAAATGATTCCCCTTCATTTTTGATCTGGCTTACTAAATTTAATTAAAGTGTGTTAGCTCTGTGCTAAAAAGGGAAAAAAGACATTTGTTGCAACTGATTGCAATAGGATTTTGAAAAAAAAGACCAGCTGTGATCCCTCCTCAGCTGGTTGAACCATAGGAACATAATAAAACAAAATATGAAACTGAACTACATCAGGCATTTGGTCAGATGACCAAAAGCACAGATGTCATTGAATCATAAAGGAGGACTTGTGTGTGTGTGTTTGGGGAGGTGGGGAGAGAAGAGCTGTAGGAAGGTTATTCCTAGCTTTGGAATTGTGCAGCTGAATATCTCAAAGTTATGGGGCTTAAGGAGGCAATATAGATATACTGGAGCAAGTTGGTGAAGGAGTTTAAAATAATGATGAGAATTTTAAAATCAAGATACTATTTTACTGAGACTTAGTGTAGAGGAATGAGAAAGAAATAAATCTCAGGCAGTTAAAACGATGCCCACAGAGATTTAGGTAGCCACAAGCTTACTTAGTGTAGACTGTGAAAGACCAGCCAGTAGCAGATTGGAAAAGTCCACTCTAGAGATTACAAAGGCATAAGAGGTTCAGAAGCAGACAAACTGAGACAGGGCCAAAGTAGGGCATGGTTACAGAAGTGGAAATAGGCAGACTTAGTGATGGCACAAATGTAAAGTCTTTAGCTAATCTTGCAATCATATGTGTCAATCAGGAGCAGGGGTCAAAAGCAGCATCTTGAGCCGTCTCATTATTGGAGGATATTTCTGCTCGGAGGAAAAAGTGAGGTCTGCAAATGCTGGAGATAAAACTGAAAATGTGTTGCTGGAAAAGCACAGCAGGTCAGGCAGCATTCAAGGAGCAGGAAATTCGACGTTTCGGGCACAAGCCCTTCATCAGGAATCAGGATATTTCTGCTCCTCTAGTTTTGATTGTTAGATAAGCAACCTGATAATTTAGCAACAGTGTGGTGTCATGAGAGAAATAAATAAGCTCAAGGTGGCTTTAGAATCCTCAACAAGTGGGTTGTAGCAGAACTTGACAAAATTGGGTTTTTAATAGATAAATAATTTGAGTTATTCTTTTCATTTTTCCATTTCAACAGTTCAAGGTCTTCCTAACCTCTTTTCTAATATACCCACTGTACCACTGGAAAGAATTCAAAACAAATTCTTTGGAATGAGAAACATTTTGCAATGCCCTGAAGAGTAATGATGAGTATTGGGTATTTTATATCATTAATGAAATACATGTTATTGCTGGAAAAAAGGCGCATATTGTTAAAGTTTTCATCTTGCACTCATCTGGACAATTCACAATCAGCACTGTCATCTCAAGCAGTATCAATGTTGTTTTTCCTTAAATTTAGCATTTATTATTTAGTCCTGATGCGTGCAAAACAAAAAGCTTTGACAAATATATATTTCTTTAGCAATACTCAATTCTGAACTACTGGTCGAAAATTTAAAATACATAATTCAACATGTGTGCACAGTGATTATATATATAATATTAAAGGAATGCACTTCACTGGGCTGAATGATAATTTTTCAATCCTACTTTTCATATTTTTCTAGACAACTCTTAAACATGTTAAAATACAGGAACTGAAATTCTCACTCAATCAGTTTTGGAGGGAGGATACGTAGAAAAGATCAAAGAGGAACTGTCACTGTAGTGATTGCAATGGGTTCAGCCAGGTGGACCTCATACAACATGACTTCCCTGCCTGGACTAAATTAACAGCTTCAGTCAGGGAGTTCTGGCTGACAGAGATAAACATGAAAGTCAAAGGTTTTGTTCACTCTTGAGACCTAGCTCTGAGGAAGCTGGATTAGTGTCAATGACTTTCCACATGTGAATAATGGGTGATTTGGTGACAGGATGCTGCCTCTATGGAATTATTTCACGGACTCTTCAATTAGACTTGTTAAAAATCAACTGGAAAGAATGAGTGAGTATCTAATTTTTGCTTACGTAGTGAAGTTTGGATAGGCAGGATAAATAATGCAGTTTTTCTGATGCAAAGGAATTTCAATTGAGTCCAGCATTGAATAGCTTAACAATAATCATTTTTCACTTTACCTGTTAGTGTGAGAGTTGTTATGCATAAACCAGCTTCGATTGTTGTCAACATACATTGCCCAGGCTTTATCATCCTTTCCTAACATGACATCTTTCAAGACATCTATACGGGCCACACCAAATGCAGGATCAGGATGGTTGTCGTAGCGGTCAATACTCAGCTCCCAGTAATGGATACCTCGGGAAAATCCAGTGTTTCCTAGTACTACCCTGTCATCATAGCTGTTGCAGGTAACAGTGAGGTTGTCATTAGAAAACAGAATGTCAGGATGAGCTGAACCCGAATCAAAACCAAACCAGGCAACTGAAAAAGAAAATAGAATATTATACTTAATATGAATACATCGTATAGAATAAGACAAGAGACCTTTTGGTAAATTTGTGTACAATCTGACAAAACAAAACAAGAATCTCACACTTCAAAAAGAAAATAAAAACCACAAAAAGACCAAGATTGCCCCAGGTGAACCTTTCCTTTATGGAGGTAAATTTATTACTAGGACGAAAGTGGTATCGGAAGAGCATATCAAACCAGTATTATGGTCGTCTTTGTTCTAATTTTCCTAACAAATACATAAATATTTTCATTACTTCACACACATGGCTGATTTCGAATAATATTGCCAGTCTTTCATTCTTGAAGTGCAAAAATCCTGGCACTCTTCATTACAGCACTGTCCTTGTACTCACTGGTTTGCAGTGGAGATGCAGGTGGGACAGTTAGGGCCCAGTCAGACAGAATGACAGGAAGTCATAGGGATGAATAACAGTATGCTCAGGAGAAAGAAAAGAAAAGCTGATAAGGGCAATTAAAGCAACAAAGGTTGGTCTTGTTACTGACGTCCACATCCCAAAGAAGGTGGCATTCCAACCTGGTTTCAAAACCATCAACTCAACAACTTATCTATTAGCTTTCTGTCCTTGCAATCTACCAGCTACTAGCCCCATAGAAAGTTCTTGACCAAACTGTCAAAAATCTACTGTTATGTTCTTATTCTTTTTTGCACCCCCAACTTCCTCCACACAAAGCTCCTATCCATCCAATCTAGGGTCTATCCTTCTGTATCCTGCCACATTTCCAAACATCCTTCATCCTGACTTTCCCAACAGCCTCTTTTCTGCCTGACCTCTAATCTTTCAATCCCCACACCCTACCCCAGCCTTTCACTTTTCCTAATCCCCATTTAATAATCCTTCTCTTATCATAACTCCCTCTGTTCCAACTGAATCTATTGTCACAATCCTGAATTCCAGTTTCCTACAATCTAGTCCACTGATCTGGTAAACGCCCACAGGAAGAATTCCCTGGCTGGAAAGTGTAGAAATGGGGTTATAAAAAGTATGGGTGCAAGCACCACCCACAAACACCAAAAAAATTAATACAACTGTCCCCACTCAGCTCAGCAAGAACTTATTGGCAAGTTTGGACAAGTCTGTCAGTGAATTACAGGCCTCAATATTGGCATCCCAGATTGCCAGAAGCTACAGGCCAATCAGAGCTTCTGGTTCCAAAAATCCTCTGGCTGAGGCCTAGACTTCAGAGGATTAAGTTAAAAATCACACAACACCAGGTTATAAGTCCAGCGCTCCAAAAGCTTGTACTTCCAAATAAACCTGGTGTATTATAACTTGATGTCATGAGATGTTTAACTTTATCCACCCCAGTCCAATGTGAGCACTTCCACATCAGGCAAGCAGATCTCCATCAATGTCAATACATTACCTCAGATATCATAACTTTAATTTTCCTTACAAATATCTTGTGTGGAACCTTGTCAAAAGTCTTTTGAAAGTCCAGATGCACAACATCTATTGATTCACCATTGTCTACTCTACCGGTCACATCCTCAAAAAAGTCCAGAAGATTTGTCAAGCGTAATATCCCTTTAGTGAATCCATGCTGACTAGGACAAATTTTGTCAGTGCTTTCCAAATGCTTAGTTATTATATCCTTAATGACTGACTCCAGCATTTCCCCACCACCGATGTCAGGTTAACCAGCCTATATTGTATCCCAGGGAGAAAGTGAAGACTGCAGATGCTGGAGATCAAAACTGAAAATGTGTTGCTGGAAAAGCGCAGCAGGTCAGGCAGCATCCAAGGAGCAGGAGAGTTATGAAGAAGGGCTCATGCCTGAAACGTTGACTCTCCTGTTCCTTCGATGTTGCCTGACCTGCTGCGCTTTTCCAGCAACACATTTTCAGCTCTATATTGTATCCCATCCCTGGTATGATTCTGAAACAGCTTTATCCAGAACCACAAAGGAGGTCCTCTGTAACAAACACAAGAGGAACTCTGAAGAAAAGTCACAATGGACTATTAAGTTTTTTCCACTGAGTTTCTCAAGTATTTTCTGAGCTTGTTTCAGATTTCTAGTATCTGCAGCATTTTGATTTTATTTAAATGGCATCTTTTGTAGCTGGGATTGTGGTGATATTTCCATTCTTGTCACCTCTGCAGCCTTTGACAAAGTCACCATTCTATTCCAACATGTGTTCTCTGTTATACAGCTGCTGTCATTTGACTCCATTTTTACAGCCACAGGTTTGCTAGCAAAAATACATATTCTTATCTCTACCCAATTTCCTCTAGAATACCCCAAACAGTGATCCGTGACCTTTTCCTCTTTCTATAAGTTTCTACAAGTTTCCTCTTCACAAAATGTGATGAAATAGGGCAAAATGTTTACTGACTGGACCTGCATGGACTTTTCCCCGTATGGTTGAATTTTCAACTCCACAGCAATGCCAATGATGACTTGACAGTCATCTCAGCAGGTAACTATATGACAGGTATGTTCGTGCCAATGAGAATTAGGCATGGTTAGATCAGGGAAGATGATCGCAAAGGAACATACTGTCTTCATTAAAAAACAGCCTTAGCTAAGATAAGTAAACAGAAAAAGAAAATTAAGAGCTTATAAAGTTAAGTTCTCATATTATACTTAATAGGAAGATATGACTAATACTTCACAATGCACTGAATTATGACATTTCATGGAGATAATCCTTTACTAAAGACTACATCAAGATATATGCAATGTTTAAACTGAATATCACAAAATAAACATAATATGTACACTTTATGATCAGAGGTTGTCAAATATTTTATATATTTTCTTTAATTATCAGCTACTTCCTATAATTGGCTTAGAATTATGATGGAAAAACACAATTTTCTCCAACAAACTACTTCCTTCAAGAGATTTTTTGGCTCGTCCAAACGATTTTTGCTTATGACAAAGACAAGATGATGAATGAGAATATATGATGCTTTGTAAAGGGCAGATCACATTTCCTTGTTGTAACAATTATAGATGTTATGATTAATTTTGGCGTTTTAGATCAGTATCATTTTGACCTTGCTTGTATTCTAAAACTGACATAACATGGAATGACAGGCAGTTTCCACAATTAGCATTATAAGTTTCAGCATACATCTCACACTTGAATTAAATATTTGTAAAAACATATGGAACACAAAACAGAAATCTGAAGTCCACAAACTAAAAATGTCTCAGTTTTGTACAAAAGGTGGCTAATTAGACTAATCCAGCAAATTGAAATGATACAAAGGCGGTATTTGTAGTGCGAGGGGATTAAATAAGGCCATGTAATAGAACATAAATTAGCTTAAAGATTAGAGGTATCTTGAAAATCCCTAGAGATGTTACATTTCTCAACATGGAGAGAGAGAACAGAAAGTGAAAACAATCACACATGGAACTCAGAATACCAGGAGTGTGGATGAGAATGGAGGATATTTCTTTCCTCAGCATTGGCATTTCCCCACAATAAGCAAATTATCTACTTTTATGCACAACAGAATGTATTAAGTGCAACAACTTAGATTTTCATTGCCCGTTTAATGTAGTAAAACATTCCAATGTGCTTAACAAGATCATTATCAATAAAAATATTTTTTAACCAAGCCACATGAGAACAAGGAATACTGAATACGTATTTATATCTTCTTATTTTTCCTCACCACAACCCTTACATTTTCCACAACAAATAAATTAGTTGATCTCCCAATGTTGCTCTGTTTGGAATTAGCTTTTTTTATTCCCTAAGTACCAATCCATTAACTGTGATTCTTCTAATACCATGTAAATTACTGGTGTGAATCTGAAATCCCACTGATTCACCATAAAATACTAATTTGTGTTGCGCTGCTGCATCTGTCTTACAGTTCTATACTGAGATGCTTCCAGTTAGTTTATGATTTAGACTGCAAAACAGTTATCTTAAGTTTTATGTCTCATTAAGCAAGTGACTGATCACAAATGTTATGCCACAAAAGATATGGATATTTATGACTCACATTTTAGCTTAACAATTTAACATTTTTTAAATTTGTTCATGGGATGTAGGCTAAGCCAGCATTTATTGCCAATTCCTACTTAGGATTGAGAAAGTGGTGGTGAGCTTTTCCTGAACTGCTGCAGTCTTTGGGGCGTAGGGACACCCTACAATACTGCTCGGACGGAAATTTAGGATTTTGACCCAGTGACAATGAAGGAATGTCAAGATAGTTCCAAGATAGCTTGGAACTCAATTGTTAACAACACAGTGAGGTTTGAGAAGATTTATAGCTCAGGTTGAGGTTCTGGATGTAGATTTGCTCGCTGATCTGGAAGGTTCAGTTTCAGATAATTCAGGTAACATCATCAGTGAACCTCCGGATGAAGCACTGTGGTATGGCCCACTTTTTATTTATGTGTTTAGGTTTCCTTGGGTTGGTGATGTCATTTCCTGTGGCATCATCATTTCTTGTGGTGTCATCATTTCCTGTTCTTTTTCTCAGGGGGCAGTAAATCCTAGGACAAGCCAAACAGAGACACATACGAGAATTCCTCGAAGCATAGAGTTCTGGTTGGAATGCCATCAACAAACATAATGACTTGGATCCCATTTACCGATACTGAGAAAAAGAACAGGAAATGATGTCACCACAAGAAATGACGTCACCAACCCAAGGAAACCTAAACACAAATAAAAAGTGGGCCATACCACCAGTGCTTCATCCAGAGGCTCACTGATGATGTTACCTAGTATGGTGACAAATCGCCTGAAACCAAACCTTCCAGCTCAGCGAGCAAAGTTAACAACACAACTAAAATTAGCCAACTTTAACTTCGAATTCTACTGAGTGGAATTAAAATAAATTTTCACATAACTAAAATAATCATGGCATTGATGCCTGACATCACAAGTAGTTCCTTGGGTTTTAAGTCATATAGATACAAGGGCAAAGGACAACAAGCTGTACATTTTGCAACCGGCTATCAGAATAAATTTAATATCAGGTTTGAAAGATGCTCTGCTTTAACAGCAAAATCCACCACAGATTAAATTTATACCAGAACACAACGCTTCTTTACTGATGTGACACCATCTGTAGAAATCTTGCCTGCAGGAAAAGTTTTAATAAATATATAAAATGGAAAAGGTGGGCTAAAGTGGACATAGGTTCCTTGCAGGATGAGTAAGGGTAATGAATATTGGCTAATGCTAAAATGGCTGAGGCCTTGAATAACTATTTTGCATCAGTCTTCACAATGGAAGATGTGTCTAACATGCCAAAGAATGATGTTCAGGATACGATGTGAGGTGAGGACCTCAATTCAATTGTTATCACTAAAGGGGTAGCGTTGAGCAAACTTGAGGGGCTAAAGGTATATAAATCACCTGGTCCTTATGGAATGCACCCAGGGTGCCTGTGCAGAGGAGGTGGAAGGTCTACAGAGAGATTTATATAGGTTAAGTGAGTGAGTGAGCCAGGATTTGGAAGATGGGAGTACAATGTTGGCAAATGTGAGGTTATCTACTTTGGAAGGAAAAATAGTAGGTCAGAGTATTATTTAAATGATGAAAGATTGCAGCATTCTGTTGTGCAGAGGGACTCAGGAGTGCTCATTCGTGAATCACTAAAAGTTGATTTGCAGGTGCAACAGGTAATCAGGAAGGCAAACAGAACATTGGCTTTAATTGGTGGAGAGATTGAATATAAGAGCAGGGAGATTCTGCTGCAATTGTACAAGGTGTTGGTGAGGCCGCACCTGAAGTATTGTGCGCTGTTCTGGTCTCCTAACTTGAGGAAGGATATACTGGCTTTGGAGGTGATACAGAGGAGGTTCACCAGGTTGATTTTGGAGATGAAACATATAAAATTATGAAAGAGATAGGTAAGATAGAGGCAAGCAAGTTTTTTCTGCTAGTGAGTGAGACTAGGACTAGGGGACATGGCCTTGAGCTTAAGGAGAGTAGATTTAGGACAGAGACGAGGAGGAAACTGCTTTTCCCAGAGAATAGTGAATCTACGGAATTCTCTGCCCAAGGAAGCAGTAGAGGCAGCTTCATTAAATATATTTAAGACACAGTTAGATGGGGTTTTGCATATTAGGGGAATTTCAAGTTATGAGGATAATGAGGCAGGAGGAGCTGAGGCGATGGATAGATCAGCCATAATCTTAATGAATTGCGGAGCAGGCTCAACAGGTCAAATAGCCTACTCCTGCTTCTATTATTATGAAATGATGAAATTTGGCAGATTACAAACCTCCTATCATTACATGGCTCAGAAAGACAAAGTAAATATTGTTCTTCAGGAATTGAATCCATGGTTAGTTTCTTTGTATACAGTGTAAAGGAGGCAGTTATTGGCAAGTTATGCAACTAGATTTTAGCTATGAGTTTTGTGACAACTGAGGATCAACAATTTGCACATTGTAGAGCTAAAAGACAAGAAGCCTCCAGAGGTCGTAGTGCTTAAACTGCTGCTCTGTCACAAGCCAATGCTAAAATTAGAGATTAAACACAAATACAATACAGATTATGAAATCATGATTTAGTGCAGTCCAATTTCAAATTCAGCTATTTTGAAAGGCTTCTTCTTCCTTCTTCTGTTGAATCATTAAATATTATTTTTTGCACCCAATGTTAATACCAACCAATTTTACATCAAACAAATCGGAGTAAAACACTTCAAATATTGTATGAAGAACCTCAAACTAACCTGAGAAAATCATACAATTTTAATATTTCTAGTTCCCAATTTCTACCCTGATCAGAGAGAACAGCTAGGTGGTAGACAGTATGTACCAGAGTTCAGAAAGACATGCAATACTGTCACAAAACATTCCAACATGACATAGGATACTCCCATATGATTAATGGCAAACAGTTAGGTAAGCCTGAATTGTCATTGGAATATTTCTTTGCTTCTACAATGTTTGTTTCTTGCATATCTCCAATTTTCATTGCTCCATCTTTCAGGGCCACGCCTTTAGCAGACAATGGTCTAAGCTCTGGAATTTTAAATATGATTTTTCCTCACCTTTACAGATTTGATAAGACCGATTGTATACATTATAGTGGCATAAAATGTTCTACTGTAACACTGCAGTAAAGGATATTCATTTTTACAATGTTTGAAGTTAGTTTCTTATGATTTATTTGACCAACAAACTACATTGATTAATTTTCAGATTTACTTACAGGTTGCAAATACATTTACAATTTCTTGACGGTTACATGCCGAAACACAAAACAATTTATCAATCTTTATTTTACTCACTGTTAGAAATAGAAACAGATTAATTCATGCTTAGTCTCTTGGTGCAGCTACGTAAAAATATACTTAGTAGTTCTTTGTAAGGAAGTCATCTAATACATAGCTTTTGTTTTATGAAGCCAATAGTAAAGAATAAATCATAACAACACCTTCATATGCAATATACACCATGACCACAGCTTTTACTTTGCATAAGTACTATTCTTGAATAAAATAAGTCTTTTTTCAGAACAGTCTCAATAATCAAACAATGATATGAACTGGAAAAGTGACTATAGATAACTGTTCAATAACAACTTAGTAGCAACAGCAACAACTGTCCATGCATTTTAAGAGTAATGATATTAAAAATATTCTAAACATCTTCATACTACTCTTTAAAAATTTAAACAAAAATTATTAAGCAATGAAAACATGTAATGATTTCACAAGTGAACACTGCGGAATGTAGTTAAAACCTGCAGTTTCACTATATGATGCCAATTAATAATGTGACATAGTTTTGACAAAAATAAACAGCAAAACCTAAATGTAAAAATCATGAATAGTCTGTCTTCTATATCCTGAAATTACTGCTTACCTTCTGGATTTAACGTAAGCATGAGAATCAATGCAAAACTTGAATTATTCTAGTACATGGCAGATAAATTTGGTATCCAAGAAAAGCCGAAACAAAATGCTATCTTTAAAAAAAGAGCATAATATGTCAGAAAGTAAGTGATATAAAATAAAAGATCCCCTTTTCAGGACATACTTTAGATTGACAGTGTTTTTCAGGTATTGCCTTTATTGAGTGATGCTACGTCATCACTACGAATGGTCACAACATTTCAAGTAAAGTCAAACACATACAGGCAACAATACTATGAGATAGTTGTAAATGCCTAAGCATTTTTGGAAGTCATATAACATAATTTGCACTCTTAAAGCACAGAAGAATCAAAAACAAAGGATGTACAGTATTTTGATTGCAATTTGTTCTTGGAATGTGAATAGCTGGGCAGGTAGCATAGTTTGAAATAGCAAAGATCTAGAGATCAGATAAGGGAGAGATGGCAAATTTTGTATGTGTGTTTGTTTGTTTGTGTACACACACATGGGGAGGGGATGATCTAGGGTTTGGTCGTTGGACTCTTAATCCAGAACTCAAGTAATGTTGTGGGTGCCTGGGTTCAAATCCTGCCATGATATATGTTGGAATTTGAATTCAATTTTAAAAATCTGAAATTAAGAATTTAGTAATGATCATGAAACCATTATCGAATGTCAGGAAAAACCCATCTGGTTCCATTAATGTCCTCTGGGGAAAGAAACTGTCATCTTTACCTGATCGTATCAATACCTTGGTGGCAAGGTGGTTCAATAGTTAGCACAGCTGCCTCATAGCCAGGGACCCGGGTTCAATTCTACCCTTGGGCGACAATGTGGAGTTGCACATTCTCCCATGTCTGCGTGGGTTTCCTCCGCGTGCTCCAGTTTCCTTCTCAGAATCCAAAAACGTGCAGATTGGATGGATTGACCATGCTAAATTGCCCACAGTATCTAAGGATGTGCAGGCTAGGTGGATTAGCCATAGGAAATACAGGGTTACAGGGACTGGGGAGTTGCTGTGTGGGTATCCTTGGAGGATTGGTATGGACTCGATGGGTTGAATGGCCTGCTTCCACATTGTAGGAATTCTATTTCATGATTCTGCATGCGACTTCAGGACCACAGCAAGGTGGTTGACTCTTAACTACCCTCTGGGCAATTAGGGATGAGCAATTAATGCTGGCCTTGCCAGCAAGACCCATATCATGCAAATTAATTTTTAAAAAGTTGGGTTTACAATCTTGGCTTTTGCTTTCTGACAATGCATGTTGGTCAGTCCATTTAAACATCCAAATGTCATTACTGCAATGCAATGCACAATAAATATTGTGGAGCCTAAAATGGCTAGTTGTAGCCTTTATTAGTTAAAGGATTTTAATATAACTTCTATTTTTAGGTTCTGTCATAGTTGTGTTTTAATACCTGGATTGTAGTAACCTAGATACAGAAGGGCTTATGTCTGAAACGTCGATTCTCCTGCTCCTCGGATGCTGTCTGACCTGTTGTGCTTTTCCAGCAATACACTCTCATTTACATAATGATCTGTTTGCTTCACAACATAGTTTTGTTCTTTTTGGCATAAGTGTTAAAAACCATCTCATGTAGACTAGCACTCATAGTATCAACATAGTCCATGGCAGAACTTTCCGTCTTACTTTGTTTCCAGTGTGACAATACTATGACTTTGAGAGGCGTATTTTGTCCTGTTCTTTTTTTTTAAAAAACGTTGAGACAGAGATTATGAGTGGTCTGTTCCAAGCTAATAAACAAGCTTGGGGTTTTAGAAAAAGCTGGAACAATAGAAGCAGCTTGAATAGGTGAAATCAGGTTCCCACAGAACCAAGGTTTTAGTTCAGCTTTTGGAGGATGTTAGATTTTTTTTGGAAGCTCATTGCCAAAGCAGTTACATCTGTCTCTCTTTGCTATAACTAAAAGCTGGAGCTCTCTGTTGCCAGAATTACATGTGAGACAATCTCTTTTACTGAATTTGCCTTTGTCAAAAGGGGTGTTTATGGGATGTTACTATATTAGAACAGTTGCTGTTTAGTAGTTAAATAATCTATTATTCTGTTAAGTTTTCTAATAGAGTTAAGGTATTCCAAATACTTCTTTGTTTTGATTGTATTTTAATTAGAGGGTAAGAATAAACTATGTTTTGCTTAAAGCCACATAGTGCAATTAATCAAATTACATCTGGATATACAGCACCTTACACTTGCCTTTAAACAAAATATTAGGGCCTAGGCTATCTCTTTGATATTTTTGAGGGGCATCCATAACACCAGATGTTGTAAATTAGTTTTTCCTTTTTTGTCACGAGGGAAAAAAAACTAAAATCCACATGGCAGTACCCTAGAGTAGTTACACCCATGTGGATATACTTTTGGAAAGTTTTGCATACGCAAGATTATTTGACAGAATATTTATGAAAGTTGTCTTATTTCATTTCTTACTTCAAGTGTGTATGCTATTTTCAAGATGACACGAAGATACAGTCCACAAATGTCTCCACTGCCAATTAACTGACCAATGTCAACAAGCATTATTTTTACATACAATTTGTGAAAATACTTTCTCAAGAGGGACAGAAGAGAGGCTTATGGGAAGTAAGGAATTGCCAGGCAGGAGAAGACCAAAATTTGCTGGTTTGTCATCTAACATCCTGTAGTCAGTGTACATAATAATTGGGTCCTTGATCAGATCAATCAAAGAATCTGCAGAGGACTTAAACATAAGTTGAGGAAAACCTCCAAGTGGTGGCAAAGCTCTGGGAATCATATGTACAAAGTCATCTCTTTCTCGTATATACATCATCATCTTGAACTTGAAATCAGTAGTTGTGCATCAAATTTTTCAAAATGTAATACTCTACATACACAAGCAATTTAGATTTCTGTATGGATTCTGGAGGCAGGACCAGAAAGCTAACTTTAATTTGAAAATTTCTACTTTTTTTGGACAATCCATTTTTACATACATAAAATATGTACACAAAAAACATGCTCCTACAATGATTGAGCCCATCCAATGAATAGCTAAGCCATACAGACTAAGACACTCAGTTAAACTGCCACTCTGCAGTCAGCTCACAGCTCGCCAAAACCAGTCAGCCAGTAACCAGAAGCTAACAATCTGCCACAAGCCAAAACGCAGTCAGCCATCATACACCACCAGTCAACGAAAGCCATAAATCAGACAGCTTGTAGCCAGCACCAGGAATTACCCAATCATTCTAGAAACCAGTTAGTCATCTACCAGTAGTCATTTGCTACGCTACAGCCAGCAGCTAGTTAATCCACGATCAGACTCTTACTATTTTGCCTCAGGCATGGGGAATCACTGGAATTCAAGTGCCCATGTCACTGAAGGACTGAGGAAGACTCACAACCAAAGATCTGAGTGCATTGCCAATTCTTGCATTTTATATATTGTCTTTCATAACATCAAGAAGTTCCTAAATATTGACAGTCAATGAAGTACTTTTGAAATTCAGTCAGTTTTAATGTGGGAAAAGCAGAACCACCAAATGCTGCCACATTCATTTCAAGCCCCCATCCAATCAACACTTTGGCACAAACCAAAAGAGAAAATGCTGGAAAATCAAAGCTACTTTGACAAAGGGTCAGTTAGACTCGAAACGTCAGCTCTTTTCTCTCCTTACAGATGCTGCCAGACCTGCTGAGATTTTCCAGCATTTTCTCTTTTGGTTTCAGATTCCAGCATTCGCAGTAATTTGCTTTTATCCAACACTTAAGCACATATCAGCAATTTATTTGGTTAGCTTTGTTGTCCTCGTAATCTAAATGGTTATCACACTTCTGAGAGGTTGATACTTCTCTGATACTGGCAGTACCATTGGGAATGGTCCAGTTCTGGTACTGCGGGGAGCCTGAGCTATAAGGTGTCTGACAGGCACATTGCAGTTGGTCAGTGAAGTCCTATTTGTGGTTGGGGGAAAAAATGTTAATATTACGAACAGATGAATCTCTTCACCAGTTTGCAGCACCTGCCTCCAAGGTTTTTCTATTAAGCATGGCTACCCTTGTAGGAGAGGGTCACCTCACAACAAGACCACAGGTACACCTGCTGGTTTCTCGCATGATAGCAGCTATATGCATATTGGGAATGGTAGAATGAAGCCCTTATGTGACCATTTATGGACCTCAATTGGCTTTTAGGCAGGAAACCAGCCTTGATACTGCTAATTCTGGATTTAATCAGGGGAGTTACCCCTCCACAGTTTTGTGCCTGATTAAACATCCATTTTTTTGCTAAAGGCTCTAGAATAGGACTTGAAGCCCAGAACCTTCAGACCTCAAAGGGGTTAACAAAAATGCAAATGAAAACCAGGCTTTTCTGATTTTGCTTTAAAGCCAATCGTCTCAGTTTCATTTTATCCAGCTGCTTTTGAAAACCTGTTCCTTGTTTCGGCTGCAATCAAACAGCGTAAAATATGACATTTTGATCTGCTTGTTGCTTTCGCTGTGGTATAGCTTTTGGCCATAAAGTACTTAATTCCAGCACATTTGCATTTAATTTTTTTCATCACCCACTGCTGATGGTGGTATATGTGTTGAGCTTGGTTATAAATCTGTTGTCATACGTGGTGGGCTGCAGTCCTCTAGGGAAGATGCCTTGATCTGCAGAACAGGGCTAACCTCCGCAAATCCACCTTCTTCCCATCAATTAGTTGGTCAGGGTTTGCACCTCCATTGTGATTCTGCAGCACAGCTTTGTTTCTGAGTGGGGATCCTTTGACTTTCTTTTTATTGGAATTTTCTCCTTCTTCCCTTCCCTGTCTTGGCAAAGGTATACAAACATTTAAGAATAGTTTTGAAAGCATTTCAAGACAGTATTGTTTGTCTAAGAGTTAGCATGCTTCTTTAATTTAAAGGTGATGAAAAGAGCCAGCCTGATGTTTAAATAAACATTTGGTTGGTTAACCTCAAACATTTGTTTGCTCCCAAGAAAACAAATGGAAAACAGATAGAGAACAGATGAAAGTCATAACTTAGACAACATTCGAGAAAAAATTACTTTGGCAGACACTACTCCAGGATAATGGTGTTGTTAACTTGCATTTTGAATGGATTTCTTCAGTTGTTAATATTATTTAGCTATGTTGTTTAGCATGGAATTAGCAAATCTGGGACTGGACTTATGAGTATTTGTTACTCAAATCTTGCTGTTGTAAGACCAATAAAGAAAGTTCAGTTTGGTGCTCACAAAAGGCTGGATGGCCCCATTACTGGCAGGACCAAAGTTGTGATTGCAAGTTGGTTCCATAGGTAACAGTAACCATGTTAATTTTATATTGTGAAGCTTCTGTTCATTTTGTTCTGAACAGATAATTTAAACATCTTTAATTTCTCTAAATTTCAACTGGCGTTTTTGCAGCATGTGCTTTATACAAATAGGAAACAGTATTATGTTTAGGAACATATATTTCTTCATTATGTTTAAAAATCTCATCTGCAAGAAATGCTTACATTTAATATTTTTTTCTCTGCTGGACATCCTTGGTCCAAATAACAACAATCATTGTATTTCAAAAGTACTTTATCGCATTAAACATGGGCAAAACTTTGAACAATGTGTTAAGACAATTCATAAATGCAAGATGTGTATGCTTACGGATATTCATGAACACACTTAAAAAAGCATTAGCAGCTATTTAATTGCAAGGGCAATCTATAAAATCAAATTTTTCCTTACTTGATAGCCACATGACTAGTTTCCAGTAAGGATCATAAAACTGCAATTAAGAATAGAAATCCTGACTCAATTTCCTCTTACTATTTCTTAATTGGAATATATTAAGAGTAACTGCACCATCCCTACTGCTGGCCTGGCTGCAACTAACTGAGTCAGCACGGATGACAGTCAAGCTTGAAACCCTTCAGCACAGTAACACCACTGAGCCATCAGGAGTATTCCCACAGAAACGACTTTCTCAATGCATTGTTAATTAAGATTGTATTAACTCCATTCTCATCTTAGTTCTGATCACAAAAATGAGCAGTCATTCCTGCATTTGAAAACTCGGCTAAAGATATTTTTAATCATCCCATTCAGCCACACCTGTGGAGCAGGTGGGACTTTAACCTGGAAGTGTTGGCTCAGAGGTAGGGACATTACCACTGCTCCATAAAAGCTTTAAAACTTGGCTTATATGCTAACTACATAACATTTGATACATTTATTCTTAATGTGTCACAAGATGGCTTACAACATTTCTAGCTACCTGCAGAGTTCGGTCATAGAAAATCTGCAAACAAAATGCTTTGTATAATCTAACAAGTTATTAACAAAGGAATGAAACACACAATTCAGGATCGCTATGCACTTGCAAGCTCCAAATCAGTACAATCTTTGAATTATACAATATTTTATTTTTCTACTCCACTACACGTTTGATTAACAATATTCCTACGTCCTTTTCACATTTCATACCTGCAATTACAATTCAACAGCAGACAAACAAACAAATAAGCAGTGACCAGGCCACTGAAGCAAGACATTTAGAATAGTGACTAACTTACACTGATTGTATGGACAGGTGGTATCTGCAAAATACAACAGGGATTTCTTTAGAAAAAAGTCTTCCAGCGCTTAGCAAATCAAATGCATGAGACTAATACATTTAGTTTTACAGAAAGTTTAAGAAAAGATGTTGTAATGTTAAGTGTCCGTAGCATAAAATACATAATGCAATTGGTTTCATTACACAGTTTAACTTTAAAAATATTTAACATTTGCAAATACAATCAAACCTACAGGATAACATTCCTTAAGTACAAGGCATTAACTTTCTAAAACTTTACAAAGCTTTCTATACAATCCATGAATACCTGGGAAACTGTATATGATAATTTATCACAACCTATATTTTGCAAAGATGTACATTTTAATAATTTTATACATTAATATTTGACTTTATAAAACACAGCTTCTTATTTATTTTAGAGTGCATGTGTCTACGAATAAAAACATAATTATCACATAATGTTTAAGGTATTCTTAAAGTATCTGTGATGAAGTCTCACCCTCTGAAGTCTGCAGGACAAGTGTTTTGCTGTAAGGACCCACTCCTGACTTGTTGAAAGCTTTCACTCGGGAACTGTAAGTGCTGTTGAAATGTAGCCCATCAACAGTGCACATGGTTTCTTTTCCTACATACACCTCCTGTTCATGAAAATCAGAAACAAATTAATTTTGGCCTGTGTACAAAGAAAACTTAATTACCTATTGTGTGGGTCTTGTTCTCTGCCCATTATGTACAATGAGTGGATAAAGTTAGAAATATGTTTTTGAGAAATTTCAGTAACCCAATGCATATCATTAACCATGATTTTGAATTTTGTACCTATATCTGCTATATTCTTTCTCATGCTTTCAGCAGCTTTATTCTGTGTACAAATAAGTAACAGTTCTACAATAGACATATTTAAATTCAAATGCTACATTTCAATAGATCCATTAAAAAAGAAAAACAATCATAAGTTCAAATACAACTTTCAATTGCCTTTGCCATCGTGATTTAAAAACCTTCCTAATACAAACAAAAGAGTAGAAATACGAATGTGCAGTACTACAATATAAAGCAGTTCATATCCTAAAGATATTTGAGTGCATAATTAAAGTGAGATAACTTTCCAGAAAAGCAACAAACGGTACTTACCTGATCTCAATACGAACATTCAGTAGACTTTTGATAAGGTCCCACATAAGAAATTAATACGTAAAACTAAAACACATGGGTTTGGGATAATGTACTGACAAAAGTAGAGAACTGATTGACAGACAGGAAAGAGTAGGAATAATCGGGTCTTTTTCCCAATGGCAGGCAGTGGCCAGTGAGGTACTGCAGTGGGCAGTGGTCGAATCCTAGCTATTCATAACATAATCATTTAGAGAAGGGCAGTTAATATAATATCTCCAAGTTTGCAAACGAGATGGAGGGGTGAGCTGTGTGCAGGATTCAGTATGATTTTGACAAATTGAGTTAGTGAGCAAATGCATGGCAGATGAAGTATGTGGATAAATGAGGTTTATCAATTTTGGTAGCAAAAACAGGAAGATAGATTATTATGTGTATGGCTGTAGATTGGGAAAGATGACAATGCACTGAAATCTGGGTGTCCTTGTACACCAGTCTCTGAAAGCAAGTGGTGAAGAAGGCAAATGGCTTTCATAGTGAGAGAATTTGAGAGGAATGAGGGATGTATTGCTGCAATTATACAGGGCCTTGATGAGACCATGCCTGAAGTATTGTGTGTAGTTTGGTCCCATTATCTGAGGAAAGATGTTCTAGCTATGGAGAGAGTGCAACAAAGGTTTATCAAACTGATTCCTGGGATGATAAAACTGAATTATGGAGGTATACTGGATTCTCTAGACTTTAGAAGAGTGATTGGGGAATGTCATATAAGCCTATAAAATTCAAACAGGACTAGACAGGTAAATACAGGAAGGATGTCCCTGATGACCAGGGAGTCCAACACCCAGGGGTCATAGTTCAAGGATATGGGTAGGCCATTTAGGACTGAGATAGAGAAATTCATTCCCACATAAAATGGTGAGCCTGTGGAATCATCTGCTACAGAAAGCGGTTGAAGCCAAAGCATTGAATGGTTTGAAGGAGGGTTTTGAATGGCCCTTTGCCATTTCTAGTTTCTATGTTTCAATGTAATTTTTATGGTAAATGTTATCTGACCAGTTTTAATTGGTAATTAATGGCTCTTTAGTTACATCTAATTTCACATTAGTTGTAGTTATGATATGAATATAAAATTACAATATGTTGTATTTTAATTCAGAAAATGCCTTGCTTAGTATAACTTTAGTATGACATACATAGAGAATCTACCCATAATCATTTCCAACAAAAAAGAAATTCAACCATTCAGAAATTGAAATGTCTGGACTTTTGCTGAGCAAATAAACAAAATCAACAATTCAACAGTAATCAACTATCTAAATGTTATAAGAAAATGATACATAAAAAATACAAATGAATAGAGAAATTATTTGCAACTGGTTGTAGAAAGCAATTACAGATTTCAGTTCTGAGACTGAAACGTGGTTACATGTGGAATGTAAAAAACAAAAATCTGCTGTTAAGACAAGGTTGTTTAAAAAAAAGACTGTTTCTCTCCACAAAGTTTGCCAGATTTTGAGTATTTCAGGTAATTAGTTCTTTTTTCAAAAACCACCTTGCCTCTATTGCTATACAATACCTAATTAAGAACTGCATTGATTTGTTGGCCTTTTAGAGAAAAGCAACTAAGCCATCATCTAGTAAAGTCTGCATACAAACTAAAGACTAAAGCTTTTATGGAAAATTTTCAGTTTGTCCCTCTGATTCCATATTTCCTCTGTAACTTTTATTGCATGTGTTCTGCATTATAACAATTCACACAAACTCAAACAAGGATTGAGCATGGTAAGATGAGAATGAAAGATAGCCCAAAGCAAGGTTGTCTACTGTACTATACTGCTACACTGAAGCTACAAATCTTTACACAACCTTTCAACTGTATTATCCTACTGACCAATTAGTATTCATTTAAAGCCTGAGAGATTGCCTTTTAACATGGTTTATTTAAATAAAATGCTAAACCAAGTCCTTTCTCAGCCATATTTTAATTTAGTAATGATTGCTGTTTGCATCACAAGAATTATTGAAGGACATATCCCTTTGAGTTTTGCATTTTTATTCAACAGGTGCCTTTTCACAGAAGAGAATCATAGAATCCCTATACTGTGGAAACAGACCCTTTGGCCCAGCAAGTCCACACCGAGCCTCCGAACAGTATCCCACCCAGATCCATTCCTCTATTACTGTACATTCACTCCTGACTAATGCACCTAACCTACAGAACCCTGAACACTGTGGGTAGTTTAGCACATGTTTGGAATGTGAGAGAAAACTGGCGCACCTGGAGGAAACCCACACAGACATGGGGAGTTTGTGTAAATTCCACACAGACAGTCACCCAAGGCTGGGATCAAACCCAGGTCCCTGGCGCTGTGAGGCTGCGGTGCTAACCACTATGCCGCCATGGTAGTATTTACATTGCACAGAACATATATGTGTTGTGTTAATGGAAAGAGTTTGGCATGTTAATTTTGGAGATAATTTCATGCTTACTAAAAAGAAAAGCTTAAACACATTTACCTTGTTAAATTTAATTTATACTTTGCATGCTTTAGGAGAAGGCGGAGGAAGAAGGAGCAGATTTAATATGAATTTTGAAGAGATAATTCATCTTGATTAATTTTTGAATGCAGCACTAGTTTGGCATTGCTGCTAATCTTCAAAAATCACTGGTTATTTTCTGGAGTCATGAAGATATACAGCAAAGAAACAGACCATTTAGTCCAACTCGTCCATGCCAACCAGATATCCGAAATAAATCTAGCCACATTTGTCAGCATTTGGCCCAAATCTTTCCTATTTGTATACTCATCCAGATGCCTCTTAAACGTTATGATTATACTAGCCTTCACCACTTCCTCTGGCAGCTCATTCCATTCACTCACTACCCTCAGCATGAAAAAGGTGCTTCTTAGATCCCTTTTGAATCTTTCCCCCATTCACTTTCAACTCATGCCTGCTAGTTTTGGACTCCCCCACCCGAGGAACAGACCTTGTCTATCTATCCTATCCATGCCCCTCATTATTGTATAAACATCTTAAAGGTCACCCCTCGGTCTCTGACACTCCAGGAAAAATGATCCCAGTCAATTTAGCCTCTCCCTCTAGCTCAAACCCTCCAACCCTGGCAATATCCTTGTAAATCTTTTCTGAACCCTTTCAAGTTTCACAACATCTTTCCTACAGAAGAGCCACCAGAATTGTATGCAGTATTTTAAAAGTGGCATCACCAATGACCTGTACAGCTGCAATATGACATCCCAACTGTTGTACTCAGTGGACTGACCAATGAAGGCAAGCATGCTAAACGTTGCTCTCACTATTCTAACCAGCTGCAACTCCACTTTCAAGGAACTATGCCCCTGCAGTCCAAGGTCTCTTTGTTCAGCAACAACCCCCGCCCCCCCCAAGCCTTACCACTAAATGTATAAGTCCTGCCCTATATGCCTTTCCAAATCTGCCACTTCTCAGCCCATTGGCCCATCTGATCAAGATCCCACTGTTCTCTGAGATAACCTTCTTTGCTGTCTACTACACCTCCAATTTTGGTGTTGTCTACAAACTTACTAACTATACCTCTTATGCTCACATCTAAATCATTTATATAAATTACAAAAAGCAGTGGATCCTGCATCGAACCTTGTGTCACAGCGCTAGTTACAGGCCTCCAGTCTGAAAAGTAACCCTCCACCACCACCCTTTGTCTTCTATATTCAAGCCAGTTCTGTATCCAAATAGCTAGTTGTTCCTGTATTCCATGGTGATCTAACTTTGCTAACCAGTCTACCTTGACAAACACCTTACTGAAGTCCATATAGATCACATCCACTGCTCTGCCTTCATCAACCTTCTTTGTTACTTCTTCAAAAAACTCAAATCAAGTTTGTAAGACACAATTCCCCACACACAACACCATGTTGACTATTCCTAATCAGTCCTTGCCTTTCAAAATGCATGTTAATTCTGTCCCTCAGGATTTCCCATCAACAACTTGCCCACCATAGAGTTCTAAAGTACACCAGATCAGGTCCCAGGGATTTATCCACTTCTTTACATTTTAAGACATCCAGCATGACCTCCACTGTAATATCGACATTTTTCAAGAGGTTGCTATTTATTCTCCTATGTTCTCTATCTTCCATATCCTTCTCCACAGGAAACACTGATGCAAAATACTCATTTAGTATCTCCCCATCTCCTGCAGTTCCACACAGGTGGCCTTAATAAAAGCTGTAAATAGTTACAGTTCAAATTCTTTGCTCAGTTTTAATTCAACAGTATCATTAGCAAAAGGCCTCAACGTGTAACTTTATAATGACGAGGGCAAAGTGAAAATAGTTATTCACTGGAAGTACTACCTCACACTTAAACACAACTCCTCTGCAGGCAGGTGGTCAGGAAAGCACTTTGGCTTCTTCTAAAGAAAAAGGATATCACAAGCTTTTTGGTTCTTAATTACTTTCATCCATTAGTACCTTTGATTATACTTACTCTAAATTGACCTCCATTTCCATCATCTAGTTCCAGTATGTAACCCTCTGCTTGAACCAACGAGAGTGGTGGCTGCTTCCACGACAACGTAACACTGTTGTTGCGAGTACAACATTCCTCCAGCTGCAGGATTGGGGCTGATGGCACTGGAGAGGGAACTAAGTATAAATGAGTATAACTGGTGCTTCTAGAAAGCCACAATGTGCTTCTCAACTTAAAATCTAAACATAATTGAAATAAGTGCACCAAGGCCAGTATCCTGTCACCAAGTCACCCTTTATTCACTTGTGACAATATACTGGCTCTCCTAACCAGCTTGGAGAGTGTCCCCTGAACTGAGGAGATCTAATCTCCTGGTTATATTGATCAGCCAGCGCTTTCCTAATCAATAACTCCAATCAAACAACCTTGTAGTCAATGAGGTCAATCTGGTTTCAATCACTGTATCTCTTGCTCACCCCCCAGTCCCCAAAGTCCAGGGATGTAGGCCTGGTCTTTGGCTTGTAGCTTTTTGCCCCAAGTCTGGTTCCACTGATTCAAACTCTGGCACGGGCGGCATGTAACAGACCGTAGCCCGGCTCTTGCATTCGGAGCGTCTCAGGAGAGTTTCTTCCTCTTCGTCCGGCAGTAATGGTATCGAGGCCGCGTCCATCTCAGACTCTGAGGTTTGCTTGTCGCTAAACAGAGAGGGAGAACCCAAGGTCTCTGACAAGTCTTCTGGTTGTTCTGAGGGGCCAGGTATGTTTTACTCCTGGCCTGTTTATAGGGCATATCCTGGTAGAGGGACCTTTGGCCAGCTCAAAGCAAAACCCCACAACAAAGCTGAGCCTTAGCCAAGTGGCTAAAACATTCTTCAGAATTTGGGCCGGCAAGCCATCGTAATTGCTGCCGGTATGTGGACTAGAGACACCAAAGGAGTCCTACAAGGCCTGACTTGAGAAAGAAAATTTGTAAGCCAGTACTCAGGAGAATGCAAACCATGGAACGTCCTGCATCATGTGGGTTAGAACAATTAAGTTGCTTAGTGGCATCCAAATCGGAGCCGATTAAAATGAATGTTTATTAAAATGGTCACTTTGTTCTTAAGGAGGTCGATGCTAACGCAAATGTATGTGGTTGCAAAATTAGTCTTAAACAAGATTCGTTCGGGATTCCAACCCTTAAGTGTGCTCAAGACGTCAGCTAGACTGTGAGCATACACTGGGGACCCATTGCAGATTAAAGGTGAGACTTTGGTTCCAGTCCCCCATGGTGCAGTTACCACTGGTAGTAGCAAAGGCTCAAGCCTAAGCCCGTTGGGGCAGAATTGATTGAGAAAGATTCATCTGATTTTCTCAACATTTTTTGACGAGAAAATGGCTGCCTCATTGAAGTCCTTGTGAAATACCCAAGAGTATTTCAGGAAGAGCTTGTGACTATCAAAAGGACCAAAGCCACTTTATGTTGACCAGGAGGCAATTCCATGATTTTGCAAGGCTGCCCAGTGCCAGCTTCAAATATAAAATTTACAGGATTGGCTGAGTGAAGCTACCAGGAAGAATCAGGGAACACTGTCTTCCTGATGACTGATCCTTACAAAATTGATGAAAATTACACTGGGTTACTGTAGATGTAATGTAGGAAGCTTAATTTTGACAAGTGTATTTTTTATTCATACTCATATTCTGTACTACAGTGTATTACTTCAAAATAGCAATTACATTTCCACATGCTAATGCCGAGAGATTGCTTTTATTTTTGTCTGCAGCTACAATTCTAGTTATACTTCTTCACTAAAGAGGAGGAAAAGTGTCAAACTAGCTGCTGCGTTAACTTTCAGCATTAAGTATAACATAATAATTTTATAAATTAAACCAAAGGAAACATTTTATTTCATTACAACTATTGATTATTCAAATATATTGGAACTTTTATGACTTTGTAACATTTAGAACATTTTTCATCAAGTTTTAATGCGATTGCAAAAGTAAAGATCATTGAATATATTTAAGGTTGTGATAGATTTTTTGATATCTCAGGAACTTAAAGCATGTCAGGAGTGGACTAGAAGTTGGAACTAAAACCCAAGGTCACCACAATGATAGTAAATGGGGGAGAAAAGTTGCGAGGCCATGTGGCCTACTCTTGCTGTTATTTCTTGTATTCTTGTACAGATTGTCATAAAACTAAAAAGACAATTGTGAACTCTTAGCAAACTGTAAATAGTAATCTGCAAAAACTGCTTTACCGTCTACTTATTACCCTGAAGCAAGAGATCCCAAGTTTAGAAGGGCTTGAAAATTAATTACAGCAGCTTTCAAAGGCTGAGAAGTCATGCCAAAACATAGATGAGACTGTTTACGTTCTCCAGAGGAAACAAAAATTGAAAATGTCATTCAATGGGCCTAGCAATTAACAAGCTCCTTAAGGAGCTTCAGGCACCAAACATTCCCTGCATTCCGCCACACAATCTCTGGTATCATAATTTTTTAAAACCCGCCCATTCCTCATCCTTTGAAAATTCTGGGTCAAATCTCTGTGGACCAATCCCTACCTTTCATTTGTACAAAGTCCAACTGAAGAATAGTTTGTAGCAGTGATGCATTATCCAGTGTTAAATCAAAATCAGTATTCATGCGAGGTTGAAGTATCCCTTTACCCCATTGTTCATCAGTAAAATGCACACGCCTGATTAAAGCATCCGATATCTGAAAACAAGAATTTAGATTAGATTACTTACAGTGTGGAAACAGGCCCTTCGGCCCAACAAGTCCACACCGACCCTCCGAAGCGCAACCCACCCCCCTACATTTACCCCTTCACCTATCACTATGGGCAACTTAGCGTGGCCAGTCCACCTAACCTGCACATTTTTGGATTGTGGGAGGAAACCGGAGCACACCCACGCAGGGGAGAACGTGCAAACTCCACACAGAGTCGCCTGAGGCAGGAAATGAACCCGGGTCTCTGACGCTGTGAGGTAGCAGTGCTAACCACTTTGCTACCATGCCGCCCATTTAACAAGTCAGAAACACACTAACATCTGATTAATACACATCATTAAAGACAATAGCAGGCTTTAAAACTGATGACTGACAACCTCAGAAAGTATATGTTAATTAACATTCTCATATAGCATAATACAGTATATTTTTAAAACATTGCCACAGGTTGAAGTTGCATGGAGAACTGTGCCTTTCAAGATAACTTTTTTTAGACATGGACACCCGTTTGTTCCATCTGTGGTTACTGTCAATAATCTATTTGGGATTTGTCAGTAATATGGCTAGAATTAAATCAAAGAGACTGAATATGTATTTTGCAAGGTTTTAAAAAAGGGGAAAACAATGGGCCCACATTTCGCTACACAAATAAATGGAATTATTTCTACATATTAGTTTGAACATAGTCAACAATCAAGAGCAATTCTCCAAGCACTTGCTTTACCTAGTTACCAGAGACAGAGCCAAGAATAAAATCAGGGGAATGCATGCAAATTGTTGAAAATCATTAAACAGTACAATTAATAAGTGATATGAGTTCCGCACTGACCTGTAAAAAACCACTGGGGTCATTCTCCTTAATTACCTCCAAACAATATTCCATCAGGCCAGTAGTTTGGCGCAGTTTAACTGTGCAATGACTGATTTGATCTCTGACCACCTGAAGTAACAAATATCAACAAATCTTAGGATACAGTATCAAACATTTGCAGAATGGACAATCCAACAGGAGCAACATATCAAATATTATACTGTGCTCAGATATGCAGCTGCAGGAATGAAGGCTTGACATACACCTCCTGAGAAACAGTTTTGACAGAAAATGTCTTAGGATTGGGATGGCAAGGATGGAGTGGTAAGTTTGCATTGGTGATTTGATGTCAAGTGGAGATGCATGGGTCATGCAGCATAAGGTTTAGAGCTGATTGGTTTCCAAAGGTATTGTGTGTGCTGAAGGGGTGACACGGTAGCAAAGTGGTTAGCACAGCACCAGGAACCTGGGTTCCATTCCACCCTCAGGCAACTGATGTGTGGAGTTTGCACATTTTCTGTGTCTGTGAGAGTTTCCTCTGGATGCTCCAGTTTCCTCCCACTGTCCAAAGATGAGCAAGTTTGGTGCATTAGCCATGCTAAATTATCCTGTAGTGTCCAGGTATGAGTAGATCAGGTGCATTAGCCATGGGAAATGCCAGGTGACAGGGTCGGGAGCTGAGTAGGATTCTCCTCAGAGGGTCGGTGTGGACTTGATGAGCTGAATGGCCTGCTTCCACACTGTCGGGATTCTATGAAGAATGAGAGATTCACAAGCTCTGTACATTTCTGTCCCTGAAACCTCAAAAGCCATTGTTCCTCTTCTGATACCATCGTTGTTTGATGAGAAGTGTGAATCCTCTGTGTTACTGGCAGGTTCGTTACCTCCAACCTGCGAGATTGTGCAGCTGCCTACTATAATCCTAGAGATCCTCTAGATGTATACGCCCTTGCTCAATCACAGCAATCAGGCCAGCAGAATCAAATGCTTTGCCCTGCTGTAGCCTTGTGTTAGCATGGTAAATATTGTGCAGCCTGTTGGCTGGATTTTAAAGCTATGCAGGGTGTCACAGTAGATTTTGAGTAGACAGACATCCCAACATCCAGAATTAATCCCTTTGTGGGCTGGAGAATCAAATAGCTGTGGCACCTGAGAGTGACAGAGAATATATCAGAATTGAATATATTCCTAGAGGATAATGTTTGTAGATCAATTGCATGCTATTGCTGAAAAAAGTTGCTTTTCATTTTGCATATAGATCAATATGCAAGAATACCAATTTAAAGGGAAAACATGATTATATCAAATGAGAGGAGAGAACTGACTGGTTAGCGAGTGGATTCTGATTGCTAGAGGTGTTGCTTTTGAGAATGATGACTGACAATTAATTGCCAAGCTTTGTTTAACCTCTAAACCAGGCAGGTTGACTGGTCAAGGCATTGGCCAGTCTCCTCCAACCTATCACCATTACCCCCACTTCCATCCACCTATCGCACTCTCAGCTACCATCCCCCCAGCCCCACCCCCCCTCCCATTTATCTCTCCACCCATTCGGCTCACAGCCTCATTCCTGATGAAGGGTTTTGCCGTACATTGACTCTCCTGCTCCTCGGCTGCTGCCTGCGTTGCTGTGCTCTTCCAGCATCACACTCAACTCTAATCTCCAGCATCTGCAGTCCTCACTTTTGCCTGGTGACTTATGAGTGTCACCAATCCTGTTGGATTGAAACAGACACTGCATGCACACATTCTTTCTGTCTACAAAGAACAGGACCATATGTATCAGTATATTTAGTTTCCAGTAACCACAAGTATGTCACACCAAAATCCCAAATTAAACAGGGTGGACAAGATCCATGTTTCTTCCAGAAACTGAATAAACATGCCTTCCACTGTTTACCTGCTCCTCAAATAAAACCTTGCCCCTACATATGAATGGTACTTATATCACAATCTTTTTCAACCACATCTGGATCATGCTCTCAATGCCCCTTTGCCTTCCCTTGTCTCCCTGACCTTCTCAACAATGCATCTCAGGCTGTTCTTTCTTACAACTGATTCTTCCAATACTGAGAGACAACTCTACTTATTCTCATCCAAAGTCAAAGGCTGTCTCATGTTTTCCTCATAAGGTTTAGCCAGTTGTGAAATTGAAAGCCTGTATTTTCCATCCTCCTCCAACTTATTTGCATGATTAATCCCAAAAAAATTTCTGTAAATGACTTTTCATCATATGCAGATTCAGTAATTACGTTCCTGCCTGCTGAGAAAATTTGGCACTTCTACCCTAAAGTCAAGAACTTGAAACCCCACTTTCCATAAGCCTTTTTCCTGCTCCCTCAGTCAACATCAAGTTCCCCAGCACCTTAAATAATCAGTAATACAGTGAGAGATTCTACACAGTGGAAACTATGATGTAAAATTTATCATTTGTATATAATCTTAATCTCATTTATTTCAGAGTTTGGATTTAAGCTAGTGGCACGTGGGCTTTGGGCTGTGTCTGGAGATGTTTACTAATTAACTTGTAAGTACTCCTGTAGCCATGATGATTTCTTTTAAGAAACAGTAGGGGAGAAAGAGTTCCAGTGTTAATAGGGCTATTTTTTTCACTGCTAAAACTTTTACGAGTGAACAAAGTAAATAGGCAGCAGTTCAGGCAGCATCCGAAGAGCAGTAAAATTGACGTTTTGGGCAAAAGCCCTTCATCAGCCTGAAGGGTGGAGAGATAAGCTGGAGGAGGGTGGAGGTGGGGAGAAAGTAGCATAGAGTACATTAGGTGAGTGGGGGCGGAGATGAAGGTGATAGGTCAGGGAGGAGGGTGGAGTGGATAGGTGGAAAAGAAGATAGGCAGGTAGGACAAGTCATGGGGACAGTGCTGAGTTGGAAGTTTGGAACTAGGGTGAGGTGGGGGAAGGGGAAATGAGGAAACTGTTGAAGTCCACATTGATGCCCTGGGGTTGAAGTGTTCCGAGGCTGAAGATGAGGCGTTCTTCCTCCAGGTGTCTGGTGGTGAAGGAGCGGTGGTGAAGGAGGCCCAGGACCTCCATGTCCTCAGCAGAGTGGGAGGGGGAGTTGAAATGTTGGGCCACAGGGCGGTGTGGGTGTCCCGGTGATGTTCCCTAAAGCGCTCTGCTAGGAGGCGCCCAGTCCCCCCCATGTAGAGGAGACCGCATCGGGAACGACGGACACAATAAATGATATTGGTAGATGTGCAGGTAAAACTTTAATGGATGTGGAAGGCTCCTTTAGGGTCTTGGATGGAGGTGAGGGAAGAGGTGTGGGCGCAGGTTTTGCAAATCCTGCGGTGACAGGGGAAGGTGCCAGGATGGGAGGGTGGGTTGTAGGGGGGCGTGGACCTGTCCAGGTAGTCACGGAGGAAACGGTCTTTGCGGAAGGCGGAAAGGGGTGGGGAGGGAAATATATCCCTGGTGGTGGGGTCTTTTTGGAGGTGGCGGAAATGTCAGTATTCACATTGGAAAAGGGCAATGTTAGGCTATTAGATTAGATGGGATTGAGGTTGACAAAGAGAAGGTTTTAGCAATTTTGGAAGATCTTAAAATAGATAAGACCCTGAGCTGGATGGGATTTATCCTCGGACTCTCTGGGAAACCAGCGAGGAGATTGCAGAGCCTTTGGCTTTTATCTTTATGTCATCATTGTCGGCAAGGATAGTGCCAGAAGACTAGTGGATAGCAAATGTTGTTCCCTTGTTTAAGAAGGGGAGTCGAGACAACCCTGGTAATTATAGGCCAGTGAGCCTTACTTCGATTGTTGGTAAGGTGTTGGAAAAGGTTATAGGAAAGAGATAGGATTTCTAATCATCTAGAAAGGAATAGTTTAATTAGAGATAGTCAACACAGTTTTGTGAAGGGTAGGTTGTGCCTAACTAACGTTATTGAGTTCTTCAAAAAGATGACAAAACAGGTGGATGAACGTAAAGTAGTTGATGTGGTGTATTTGGACTTCATTAAGGTGTTTGATAAGGTTCCACACAGTAAGCTATTGCACAAAATATGGAGTTTCGGGATTGAAGGTGATTTAGTGAATTGGATCATAAATTGCCTAGCTGAAAGAAGACAGAGGGTGGTGATTGATGGGAAATGTCATCTTGGAGCAGAGTTGCCAGTGGTGTGCCACAAGGATCTGATTTGGGGCCACTGTTGTTTGTCATTTTTATAAATGATCTGGATGTGGGTGTAGAAGGATGGGTTAGTAAATTTGTGGATGACACTAAGGTCGGCAGAGTTGTAAGTAGTGCCAAAGGATGTTGTAGGTTACAGAGGGACATAGATAAGATGCAGAGCTGGGCAAATGGAATTTAATGCAGAAAAGTGAGAGGTAGTTAGCTTTGGAAGAAGTACCAGGAATGCAAAATATTGGGCTAATGGTAAAATTCTTGGCACTGTAGATGAACAAAGAGATTTAGGTATCCAGGTGCATAAACCCCTGAAAGTTGCCACCCAGGTTAATAGGGTTGTTAAGAAGGCATATGGTGTGTTGGCATTTATTGGTAGAGGGATTGAGTTTCGGAGCCACAAGGTCATGCTTCAACTGTACAAGACGCTGGTAAGGCCGCATCTGGAGTATCGCGTACAGTTCTGGTCATCACATTATAGGAAGGATCTGGAAGCTTTGGAAAGAGTTCAGACGAGATTTACTAGGATGATGCCTGGTCTGGAAGGAAGGTCTTATGAGGAAAGGCTGAGGGAACTAAGGCTGTTTTCGGTGGAGAGAAGGCGGCTGAGAGGTGACTTAATCAAGAGGGTTAGATAGGGTGGACAGTGAGAGCCTTTTTCCTCAGATGGTGAAGGATAACACAAGGGGACATAGCTTTAAGTTGAGGGATGATAGATTTTGGAGAGATATCGGGGTAGTTTCTTTACTCAGAGAGTAGTTGGGGCATGGAATGACCTAACAGCAACAGCAGTAGACTCGCCAATGTTAAGGATATTTAAGTGAGCATTGGACATACAAATGGATAATAATGGAATGGTGTAGGTTAGATAAGCATCAAATTAACTACACAGGTCGGTGCAACATCGAGAGCCAAAGGGCCTTGACCGCACTGTAACACTCTATGTTCTATGTCCTAATTACTTTCTCCTCAGAAGGCAAGCTGATCTTTGACTATTCTGAAGGAATTTCACATTGGGCTGGCACTAAAACCTCCATTGGAATCCTGCTCCCCACAGTTTGAACAGTCTGGCAGAAATTCCACCCGTAACATGGAGGGGTTGTATGCTGCTGCACATCCTCCACTTTCTCAATCAAGTTAACAGTCTATTACATTCCATCTGTCATCTAGAGGTGGCAGGGAACTTCAGCAAGAGGCTCTCTACATGCAAGTCCTCCCTACTTCATCAGGGTTTTGGCAAGGACAGCGATGAACACAACAGTCACATGCAATAAATATTTAAGGTCATTTATGGAATCGAAGGCTGCCTGTGGGGTTTTTTTGTGGCCTTGAGAAGTCAGTGTTCCACATGTACATTGGTAAATTGCAGCTCTTTTTCACTTTAAAAGGGTTTCTCCTTAATTGTTGTTTTAACTGTTCAGCCCCACACTTAGCTGTTTAGCTACCAATGCAGAGAGGAGGTAGGCAGATCAGAGGACCTGCTCATGAGTCAGCCCCTTGCGGCATGAACCGGTCCAGGCAGCAGATGGTTGAGGGGTTACTCGGTCTAACAGCCTGCCCCTCTTTGTTGTCATTATGTACAAGTCTGGGCATCACAAAATCACAGAAGTCTCACAAAAGGAGCCCATTTGAACCTTTGTATTCTTCAAAAGAGCATTATTACTCAGTGCCAATCACCTCCTTTATCTACATACCTTTGCACATTCTTTTTTATCCAAATAATCATTCAATGACCTCTTGAATGTCTCAGTTGTACGTACACTTACACACAGTGCATTCTGTCCCCCAATTACTTGTTGAGTGAATCTGGTGGGTGTTTTCATATCACCCTTGCCTCTTGCAAATCACTTCATATCTATGCCCTCTTATTCTTATTTCATTCACAGATAGGAACCGTTTCTCCATAGCTGCTCTCGCATATCTCTGTTTAGTTTTTTTAGCTCTATCCTTATAACTGAAGTTTCTCATCCTTGGAAATGTTCTTGTAGCATGTTAGGAGAGGTCTGAGGTCTGGCATGGTAGAGAAGGAGATGGGAAGGGATGATTATGGTAGTTGTTTCACACAAGGGTCAGAATGACTTTTTTTTTGAGACAATGTAAACTTGGTCAGGATGACTACTGTGAATGGCCAGGTGTAATGTCATGCTGAAAAATACTCCAGTAGCTGTAGATTTCCTTGAAGCACTTGGATTTCCTTGTATTGGTGGCAAAGAGCTATCCTCTCAAGCCACACAACAGAACAGAATCATATAAAGCACATACCAGTGGGGGACAAAGAGAGGTACTTGAAACTAATCTCTGAGGGCATAACCTGCAGTTTTGGGGACAGGATATCAAGAGTGAAGCATCCCAATATTACGGCTGTGTGCTTTCACTTACTGTTCTCAAAGATTCCTGAAAATGGAATGCTCAAAGTGAATTGGCCAAATCCAGAACATTGTTCAATGGAAAGAGACAGAAAGGGTGGAACAGTAAGCAAGCAGAAATTGATGCAGATGTAAAATAGGGTCAGATACTACAAGTGCTTGACAATCAATTTTCCTCTTTCCACCCCCACTGGCAAATGTTTCTGATTAACTTCCATAGCTAAATTTTCTTGAAATAGATCTTTAGCCTGTTGCAAGAGGCGATGCCAATCTGTATCAAGCATGGCTGAACAGGCGGCTCTCCCATTCTTCCCACCTGCCACAGACATACTGGAAGGAATTATAATTTAATAGTCAACCTGTTTATCCACTTTCTATAGCCATCAAATCCTGGAAAGGGACTTGAAGCTTCTAACTCAGAGGAAAACACTACCACTGTGCCACAAGACTTCCTTATCCTACATACTAGCAGAGAGTAAAAGCTTAACTAAATCTTTCTTAATTCGAAAGATTGATTTATTTCACAAGTGAGAAGTTTGAGTTTTGGATTAAGCAATCTGGGAATGTGTTAGTTTTTTCCTCTGAAAATTCCAGCAGTTAATTGGAGCAAAGATACGTTAACCAATATTTCCCTCTGCAGATGCAACTTCAATTGTTAAGAATTGTCGATTCACAAATGAAAATGTGGTAGTCTTCTGGAATGATTTCATGAATTGGAACAAGATAACTTTTATGCATCATTCCCTGCTATTCTGGAGACAACATCAGACTTACACCAGAAATAGTTGCCCTCCACTACACTTAGCAATGCCATCATTTTTCATATCCAAGTCTAATGGGGATATGTAAGTAAGTCTTAAAAATCTGCATTTAAAATGGAGAGGAAAAATGTACATCTTTACTTCATTGTAGTAACAACTTTCTGTAAGTTAACGAAACCAGATGATGATAATGAATCATAATGTTCAAAAATTCAGATACTCACTTGCATAAGACATCAACTTTCAACAAATGGGAATTTTTGTTTACCTTGTGTGCACTTTTTTCTTGATTCAAATATCCAATTTAGCAATAAATTATGAGTTTATGTTGGGCACCAAAATGCATTTGTCTAAACCTGTAATGATTTCATTGCACTGCATAAGTAATTCTTATTTGCTTATACTTTTTAGAAAGCAAAAATTGTAGCAAAGAGAGTTTTGTAATCGTGTCCAATTTTTATGACAATTCTGGGACAGTTCCTAAATTGGAGAAAGGTCATCCCTGATGAAAACTGGCCTGTAACCAGTGGAGTGCCGCAAGGATCGGTGCTGGGTCCTCTACTTTTTGTCATTTACATAAATGATTTAGATACGAGCATAAGAGGTACAAGTTAGTAAGTTTGCAGATGACACCAAAATTGGAGGTGTAGTGGACAGAGAACAGGGTTACCTCAGTTTATAACAGGATCTGGACCAAATTGGCCAATAGGCTGAGAAGTGGCAGATGGAGTTTAATTCAGATGTATGCGAGGTGCTGCATTTTGGGAAAGCAAATCTTAGCAGGACTTATAGACTTAATGGTAAGGTCCTAGGGAGTGTTGCTGAACAAAGAGACCTTGGAATGCAGGTTCATAGCTCCTTGAAAGTGGAGTCGCAGGTAGATAGGATAATGAAGGCGGCGTTTGGTATGCTTTCCTTTATTGGTCAGAGTATTGAGAACAGGAGTTGGGAGGTCATGTTGTGGCTGTACAGGACATTGGTTAGGCCACTGTTGGAATATTATGTGCAATTCTGGTCTCCTTCCTGTCGGAAAGATGTTGTGAAACTTGAATGGGTTCAGAAAAGATTCACAAGGATGTTGCCAGGGTTGGAGGATCTGAGCTACAGGGAGAGATTGAACAGGCTAGGGCTGTTTTCCCTGGAGCATCTGAGGCTGAGGGGTGACCTTATAGAGGTTTACAAAATTATTAGGGGCATGGATAGGATAAATAGACAAAGACTTTTGCCCTGGGGTCGGGGAGTCCAGAACTAGAGGGCATAGGTTTAGGGTGAGAGGGGAAAGATATAAAAGAGACCTTAGGGGCAACTTTTTCACGCAGAGAGTGGTACGTGTATGGAATGAGCTACCAGGGAATATGGTGGAGGCTGGTACAATTGCAACATTTAAGAGGCATTTGGATGTGTATATGAATAGGAAGGATTTGGAGGGATATGGGCCAGGTGCTGGCAGATGGGACTAGATTGGGTTGGGATATCTGGTCAGCATGGACGGGTTGGACTGAAGGGTCTGTTTCCATGCTGTACATCTCTATCTATATTGACATTCCCCGCAAGCTTCCAACAGGAAAAAAAATTGCTGTCACAAATTAGGTCAGGTTCTACCAAGCACAACTAATGTGACAGGTCTGCAGATTTCTATTTATATATGGGTCTCTGAACACCACTTCCAGTAAAGATATCACGAACAGAAATTAGCCTGTGTGAGAAGAAAGCAATCAATCAACCTGTAGAAATAAAGTGGGGAAAATCAATTATGTTGACTTTTTAACAAATCATTTGGAAAATCTATTCAGAGATGGAATGTTTCATTGTGTGGAACATATAAAGGCAAGGACTATCACACATCAGTGGTGTTTAAGTGAACTGTGTTACAACCTGTAAAGTCACATTTCAGAAACAACATTTCCACTTATTGTGTTACTGGATTAGCGACTTCTTACACGACTGGATATAAAGTTGAAATTATGGGTTCAATTTCTTCCTGATTACAAAGTAGATTTGTGTGTCCTGTGATTTGGGCTTGCTATATCACTACCCATAGAACATAGAACAATACAGCGCAGAACAGGCCCTTCAGCCCTTGATGTTGCGCTGACCTGTGAACTAATCAACCCCTACACTATCCCATCATCATCCATGTGCTTATCCAAGGATTGTTTAAAATCACCCTAATATGGCTGAGTTAACTACATTGGCAAGTAGGGCATTTCACGTCCTTGCCACTCTCTGAGTAAAGAACCTGTCTCTGACATCTGTCTTAAATCTATCACCCCTCAGTTTGTAGTTATGCCCCCTCATACAAGTTGACATCATCATCCCAGGAAAAAAACTTCCACTGTCTACCCTAGCTAATCCTCTGATCATCTTGTATGTCTCTATCAAACCCCACCTTAGCCTCCTTCTTTCCAATGAGAACAGACCCAAGATTCTCAGCCTTTCCTCATAAGACTTTCCCTCCAGACCAGGCAACATCCTGGTAAATCTCCTCTGCACCTTTTCCAAAGCTTCCAAATCCTTCCTGTAATGGGGCGACCAGAACTGTACACAATAGTGTGGCCGCACCAGCGTTTTGTATAGTTGCAGCATGACATTGCAGCTCCGGAAACCAATCCCTCTACCAATGAAACCTAATATACCATATGCCTTCTTAACAGCACTATCATTCTGAGTGGCAACTTTCAGGGATCTATGTACATGGTGGTACGGTGGCTCAGTGATTAACACAGCTACCTCATAGCACGAAGGACCCTGGTTCGATTCCAGCCTCAGCTGATTGTCTGTGTGGTGTTTGCTCTAGTTTCCTCCCACAATCTAAAGAAGGTAGGTGCATTAGTCAGGGGTAATTATAGGGTAGGAGAATGGGTCTGGGTGATTACTCTTCAGAGGGCTGAAGGGCCTGTTTCCATACAGTAGGGAATCTAATCTTTGTGGTTAGCATGGCGGCCTCACAGCACCAGAGACCCGGGTTCAATTCCCACCTCAGGCGACTGACTGTGTGGAGTTTGCACATTTTCCCAGTGTCTACGTGGGTTTCCTCCAGGTGCTCCAGTTTCCTCCCACAGTCCAAAATGTGCAGGTTAGGTGAATTAGCCATGCTAAATTGCTTGTAGTGTTAGGTGTAGGGGAATGGGTCTGGGTGGGTTGCGCTTCAGGAGGTCGGTGTGGACTTGTTGGGCCAAAGGGCCTGTTTTCACGCTGTAAGTAATCTAATCCCTCTGCACATCCACACCACCAAGAATCTTTCCATTGACCCAGTACTCTACCTTCCTGTTATTCTTCCCAAAGTGAATCACCTCACATTTAGCTGCATCGAACTCCATTTTCCACCTCTCAGCCCAACTCTGCAGTTTATCCAAGTTCCCCTGCAACCTGTAACATTCTCCCACACTGTCCATTACTCCACCGACTTTAGGTTAGATTAGATTAGATTAGATTCCCCACAATGTGGAAACAGGCCCTTCAGCCCAACAAGTCCACACCAACCCTCCGAAGAGCAATCCACCCAGACCCATTCCCCTACATTTACCCCTGCCTAATGTACCTAACACTATGGGCAATTTAGCATGGGCAATTTAACATGGCCAATTCACCTAACCTGCATACCTTCGTGATTGTGGGAGGAAACCGAAGCACCCAGAGGAAACCCACGCAGACATGGACAGATTGTGCAAACTCTACACAGACAGTTGCCCAAGGCAGGAATTGAACCTGGTACTGTGAGGCAACAGTGCTAACCACTGGTGTCATCTGCAAATTTATTAACCCATCCACCTATGCCTGCGTCTAAGTCATTTACAAAAATGACAAACAGCAATGGTCCCAAAATAGATCCTTGTGGGCATTCCACTAGTAACCGTACTCCAGGCTGAATATTTTCCATCAACCATTACTCACTGCCTTCTTTCAGAAAGCCAGTTTCTAATCCAAACTGTTAAATCACCCTCAATCCCATGCCTCTGCATCTTCTCCAACAGCCTACCATGTGGAACCTTATCAGAGGTTTTACTGAAGTAGATGTACACCACGTCAACTGCCCTACCCTCATCTACATGCTTCGTCACCTTCTCAAAAAACTCAATGAGGTTTGTGAGACATGACCTACACTTGACGAAGCCATGTTTACTATCTGAAATCAAATTGCCACTTGCTAGATGATAATAAATCCTATCTTTTATAATCCTTTCCAAAACCTTTCTGACAACAGAAGAAAGACTCACTGGTCTATAAGTACCTGAGTTATCTCTACTGCCCTTCTTGAATAAGGGCACAACATTTGCAATCTTCCAGTCCTCTGGTACTAAACCTGTAGACAATGACGACTCAAATATCAAAGCCAAAGGCTCTGCTATCTCCTTCCTAGCTTCCCAGAGAATCCCCTGACAAATCCCATCTGGCCCAGGGGACTTGTCTACTTTCACTCCTTCTAGAATTGATAACACCTCTTTGTAACTAACATCGATCCTTTCTAGTCTAATATCTCATATCTCATTCTTCTCCTCTACAATACTCTCCTTTTCCTGAATGAAAACCGATGAGAAATGTTCATTTAGCACCTCTCCGATCTCCACAGGGTCCACACTCAACTTCCCACTTCTGTCTTTGATTGGCCCTATTCCTACCCTAGTCATCCTTTTATTCCTCACATACCGAGAAGTCATTAATAAATAATGTGAATGATTCTAACACAGATCCTTGAGGGACACCACTGGTCATATTCTGCCAATTTGAGTACATACCCATTATCTCCACTTTCTATTTCCTGCCACTCAACAAATTTCCCAGTCATACTAGTAATTTAACTGTAATTCTGTGGGTATCTAGCTTATCGAATGCTTTCTGGAAGTCCATATAAACAAGATCTGTAGACCCTGTCTGCTACTTCAAATACCTCTTCAAGTGATTCAAAGAGGTTTGTCAGGTATGATCTACCTATCACGAATCCATGTTGGTTCTCCATGATTAACTGAACATTTTCAAGATGTTCAGGTACTTCATCTATGATTATAGATTCCAACAGTTACTCCACCACAAATCTATTGGACTGGGGGGGACAACATTAAAAATCACACAACCCCAGGTTATAGACCAACTGGTTAATGTGGAGGTATGAGCTTTCGTAGCTCCTTCATCAGGTGGTTGTAGATCATAAGACAGAACTTATCGCAAAAGATTAGTGTCAAGCAACTGAAATGATATGTTGAACAAACCTGGATTGTTAAGTCTTTAATCTTTTAGAATGGGTGGCATTAATATGTAAATGGGTTGTATTAATATATTCGTTAATATGTAAATCCCAAAACTTCTTTTAAGTCACTTCTTGAGATAACTTAAGGTTTTATAACAAGAAATGACATCTCAGCTCAGACACTGCATTAAAGGTGTGAGGTCAGAGTCTGTCTGTATCTTTTTTTTAAAAGATTGTAACATTTGCAATTCTCCAGTCCTCTGAAGCCACTTGAGTGAATACTGTGAAATTATTGTCTATGTCTCTACAATTTCCACTCACTTCTCTCAGTTTTCTCAGGTGCATATCATCCAGTTCTGGATTTCTATGACCTGTGCAGAACTTTCTACTTCTCGGTGCTAAATATTAATCTAGTGCTTCAACTTACACTCCCACCTCAAATTGTAAATCCTTTTGCTAGTCCATAACTGGTCTTGGTCGACCACATTTTTGTCATTTATATACTTAACTAAAACATGGACATGCAAAATTTATTCAATTGTATGGAAATTGCCCACTACAATATCTAAGGATAATGGTCTGATGCCTAGTGGCACTAAGTGAGATTATCAATGCTCACTGTTATTATGGACTTCAATCAAATAGCAATCGTGGAAATGACTCAATATAGTAATGTATAGAAGGATGTGCAGTTGTGGTATTTTGCTACTAAACATGGAAGAAAAAGATATCCAATCATTACTATATTGTGCAAGAATTAATTGGACAACACTAAGTTCAGACCACTGCAGAAAACTCAGAACTAACCTTAAGTTTATGTTCGTGTTCTTTGGTCACCCGTGAAAGTAACTGTCCCTTCCTTCTGTTCAAAGCTTCAATGAGGGCATCACACTGGGCAACAAGACAAGCTTCAAACTCAACACTGTTTTCCTGTATACAATAAAGAAATACAAACTGATGGAATCAGGCAAAGATAAACAAAGCATAACAGAGGCCTACTGGAAAAACATTCATAGCAGAATCAAGCTAAAATCCTTCACTACCCAAAACCGAACAAATCCCAAATTAATACCGTGTTGCAGAAGTGGAAGATCTGAAACAAAAACAAATAGATAAAGTTACACCAACACTTCCAGTTTCCACTTCTTTGGAAGGTGTCAATAATGGAGCCCCAATGAGGTGCTGCACCGCATCTTGCAGATGCTACAAACTGCTGCTGTGTGTTGTTGATGAAGAGTGTGAAGGTAGTGGTGTGGTGCCAATCAAGCAGGCTGCTTTGGCTTGGACACTGTCGAACTTCTTGAGTTGTTGCAGCAACACCTACTCAGACAAGTGGAGAGTATTCCATCACACTCCTGATGTGTGCCTTGTAGATGAAGCATGAGTGTGGAGGAAACAAGAGTCATATCTCATAATTTTTCAGTAATTAGATAACTTACAGTATGGAAACAGGCCCTTCAGCCCACCCAGACCCATTCTCCTACGTTTACCCCTTCACCTAACACTATGGGCAATTTAGCATGGCCAATTCACCTAACCTGCACATTTTTGGACTGAGAGAGGAAACCCACGCAGACACGGGGAGAATGTGCAAACTTCACACAGACAGTTGCCTGAGGCGGGAATTGAACCTGGGTCTCTGGTGCTGTAAGCCTGTGGTGCTGGTGGGTCTCTAGTGCCACAGTGCCATCCACAGTTTATATTGTCAGTGTGCAGCTTCATTACTTCTGCAAAGCTGACAGTAATGTTTGGACCCTGACTTGGAAAAATTGAATTTTAGGTGCTGCAGTTAGTGATTCATACTTCTCCATTGGGTGTCCAGCTAAAACCCTTATAAACTGCAGTAAAATAGAAATCACTGAACAGAGGAGAACTTATGCTTTTATAATATTAACTCTCAATGGAAAGTTATACAACAAAGCTGCTTTTCAAATGGACATTAAGTTCATGAGCACTGCTGAATATCCTTATTATACTCGAAAAAAGCTGAAAATGTGTTGCTGGAAAAGCACAGCAGGTCAGGCAGCATCCAAGGAGCAGGAGAATCGACGTTTCGGGCATGAGCCCTTCTTCATAAGAAGGGCTCATGCCCGAAACGTCGATTCTCCTGCTCCTTGGATGCTGCCTGACCTGCTGCGCTTTTCCAGCAACACATTTTCAGCTCTGATCTCCAGCATCTGCAGTCCTCACTTTCTCTTCTTTGGACTGAAAAAAACTCAAGATTTAAAAATCTACATTAAATAAAATGAAGTTTATGAAAACATTGCCTCTATCTTCAGTCCCAGGAAATACCCTGATCATTTATTTTATCTCTTGTAAAAATTTAATTAGAAGGTAAGAACCAATCAGGACATTTTACTATTTGGTTCGCTGCTGATTGGTGAAGTATCCTGCTTGGTCGTCAGAAACCTGGAGCTCCCCCTGTCATTGCACCAGACTCAAACCAATATTGAACAGAAGGAAAGATATAGATCATAGAATAAAAGGAACAGTAGCAATATGGAAACAACATTGTTGAGGGATAGGAATTATGATTGGATATTTTTTGGGCTGAAGGACTCTGAAATACAGTGTCTAGAAGTGTATCAGATCCTGTTTAATTGAAGCATTCGTAGAGTAGCGGGGGTTTTAGATGACTGTTTAAATAGAAGCAATATTCTGAGGTACAGGGAAAAGGCAGGACACTGGAATTAGGTCCTGTAAATAAGAAGGACCAATTAGAAAACAGAGACAGAGAAAGATTGCTAGAATATTTAGGGCCAATTTCTTAAAAGTCGGTAGTGAATATAGTAGCCTCAATGTCGGACATGAGTTGAGGCCATAAAACCCAAATAATTATTTTTGAAGATAGATTTTCTAATACAAAATCCAGACCTAATTATATCTACAGTGAGTACAGCCTCAGTGGATCACAAGTCCCAGTTAGGAAATTAAAATCTAAAAGGATTTTGTTTTCCTTGGAGAAAACCTTCACTAAAACTGAATTCTGGGTAGATTAGTCAGAAATTTCACAAAGTAATTGTTATCCAGCTGGTACCAAGCAGTATAGACTTGATAGGCTGAAGGGCCTCTGTATTATATGATTCTATGATACATATCATGTGTGATTTATGGAAGGAGAAAGTGAGTATTACAGATGCTGGAGATCAGAGTCGAGAGTGTGGTGTTGGAAAAGCAAAGCAAGTCAGGCAGCTTTGGAGGAGCAGGAGAGTTGACGTTTCGGGCAAAAGCCCTTCATCAGGAAGAATGTATGAAAGCAATGAACGCTGACACTTCGTTAATGCACACATCTCAGACAGAGTTTGTTGAATGTCTCAGCAATATTCTTCCTGCAGTGACCTAAAAGGAACAGGAATTCTGAGTAATAAAGACATTTAAACCGAAATAAAAATATTGACAAAAGTCCATGCTTTGTGCTGTTTTTACTGACTCTCTGCTTTGATCCAGTGCAGTAAATATCTGTTTCAACTTTCAACTGCTGTTGAATGAATACACCAGTTTCCGACTACAAAGCAAGGCTGGGACAAGCTACAATACGTAATTTGTAAAAAAAGAGGATGGATAATGAGAAGCTTGGAGGTGGGGTGTGCCCAGGCATAAGTAACATTAGGAGGAAAGAGAAGGAAAAAAAAAGTAGAAATGACATTGAAAAGCAAACAAGCATAAAAGTCATGAGATTACATATGTTCTAGAATTCAAATGGCCTGAAAACTAGGCTGAAGTTGTACATATCCACTGGAGACCGTTGGAAGGGAGAACGCTGGTATTATGATGGTGGGTAGATTTCAGAAGGGAAGCCTGATGTCTTCCTACTGCCATAGTATGTATCAAGAGGTGAAAACTACAGATGGGTTTTAAAAATTCATTTGTGGGATGTGGGTGTGACTGGCTGGCTAGCATTTATCGCCTGTCGCTAGCTGCCCTTGACAAAGTAGTGGAAAGATGCTTTCTTAAACTGTTGCAGTCCACTTGCTGTGGGCTGACTCTCAGTGCCCTCAGGGAGGGAATTCCACGATTTTGACCGAGTGACAGTGAAGGAACAGCAATATATTTCCAAATCAGGATGGTGAGTAGCGTGGAAGGGAATTGAAGATGGTGGTTTCCCATATCTGCTGCCCTTGACCTTTTGATGAAAGTGGTCCTGAGTTTCAAAGATGCTGTTTGAGGATCATATAGGCCATAAGTTAACCAGCCTTTCAATGGGTTTTTAAAAATGTTAGAACACCATCTACTATATGGAGAGACTACAAGTCACGTCAAGGCTAGCTCACAACATCTTTCTGAGGACAGGTTCCTTTCTAGAGACTCCCCATCTAGTGGAGGGGTTCCTTGATATCAATGGGCATGTCCGCAGCACCAGCACTACCACTGGAAGGTTCATCCCTTTAATTGTCAGCCTATTTGCTTGGTCCTGACATTTTAAAATAAACTTCTTATTGGCCCCTTCAGTATGCCTTCACATCTCAGCAGCAAGCACCTCTACTGGTAGTCCTGCTGGCCTAGATTCAGGCCACCAGCCTTAAGTGGACAAAAAAAACCAAGCAGAGGCCTCTTAATTTACTACTTTAGGTAAAATCCCCTCTATGTCCTGTGATTCAGTTGCACACTGCCACCTGTATTTGGTATCAACAATAAGACCAACAGTGGGTCAGTAAAACTAAGACCAATGCTTCTGTGGACACCAATGCCGCCAGATCTGAATACTTTCAGCATTGTCTCTTTTATTATTTCATATTTCCAGCACCTGCATTTATTTTGTTTTTGAATTCACCTCGATTATTAATTAGAATTTCAGAACATTAGGATAGAAAACCAGAGTCTGGTTTCAAAGTTCTTTAATGGGAATTCTAGCATTACTTCAAAAGATTTCCAGAAGTATGAAAAACTTAGCCTGAGTGACAATACAATGAATTTTCAGCAGCCAAACCAGAGTATTTCTTTTTCCATAAGAAAAGATCTCAGCCCGAGTGGTTTAATAAACCATAACAGAAAACAGCGAATGCATCTAAGAATGAATATTATTCTTGAAATGCACCATGTATATTTTGAGTTTCTTTTGTTTATTATCTCCTAACCAGAAATAGAGTAGCTTTTGCAGTTCCCTTACGGTTTACAATAACAAAACAAACATTCTGTATTTACTTCTTAGATATTAAATACATTAAAGATAATTGAGCAAATATCTGAAGTAATACATGAAGTAATAAAAAAAAGATAATCTATATGAAAGTGAGTTTAATCACAGGCAAATCAAATAGTAATTCAGACCATAAGACTTATACCTGGATTTGCTGCACCATACTCCTTAGCAATGACAAGAACTCTTTGGCATCCTTTGCCTTCTCTGACAACCCATTCAATGCTTGAGAAAGCTGATTCTAAAATCAAGCATAAAAATCAGCATAAGCAAATGAATTATTTTTAAAAACAAAACATAACAGCCAAAATAAACTGACTATACAGCACTCTTAATAACCTAACTGATATATAATTTTAAATAAATCTGAAATATGATGCTGAAGTTTACTTTGTTAGATTTTATATACTGCAAAGCAACTATTTCTATTTTTAAAACAAACATCAGAAGTTTCTTTCAAGTATTTTAAATAAAGTTTATTTTTGTACTATAAAGCCAAAATATATATTTTTAAAATTCTTTAGTCTTCAGAAATTGTATTATTGATTTAAGGTGAAAGTTAAGCCTATTTCGTGTCTGCAAACATACTTAAACAACCATTAAATATCTATGAGGCTCCTTCACCCATTTGATTGTATATAGGTTCAATGGTGCGCAAGGACAAATGAGAACAATGAGGTTACTCATAAATTACAGGAAGAATCAGAACGATCCTTGCAATTTTTCCCCAATTTCAGGCTCACAAAGCTACCAGCTGGAGATATGGCAATTAGCCATGACAATGGAAATAGAACCGATTTATATGATGAATCCAATAGCTGAAGAAAAAGAAAACAAATAATAGGTTGCCTGAACACTGCTGTGCAGACCATTTTAATCAATAAGACTCCCTCAGGAAGGGAGGATTTTATACTGGACAATCACTCCAATATTCAGTCTTTGTTTATTTCTCTAACAACTATGCGAATTAACAGACTAAATGAGTCTGTTGCTGATGAGTAGAATTTTCTAATCATTATTGTCATTGCTTACAAAAAGTCACATGGTTTTTTTTTGCAAATTACATCCTCCACATTGCCACTTTCCTGGTTGTTGAAATCAAATAGCTTCTCAAAGTGTTGCCCACATATCCATTTACTCTCAAGATTTTATGTTCATTCTGAGTAACAGGATGAGAACACTAGTAGCAGACGACAAGGAACCAGTTTCAATCAATAAGGTGGAATCTTCCAGGCATTCATTTGATGTGGCCTACAGCAAGATGTGTAACAGACCTGGGCGACAAATGTTGTGTGGCTGGGAACTTTGTGCACACTAGTCATTGTACCAATGTACTGCTTCTACTTCCAAGAAACCCTAGAACGCATGAGCTTACAAGTCCACAAAGCAGCAAGAAAAACTGCAGGGAATATCTGTGGCTAGGATCATCTCAGCATCAAGATCATCTTGCTCCGTCCCTGATCCTTTCCACAAGTGGGTTGGTGAGATATCAACAGACAGGGAATAATGCTTGTGAAATGTCTCACTAATAGCACAACTTGCCTCATTAATATTCACCCTCCCATTTTATCAAATTCGCCAAACAATCTAGACATGGGAAAACTCACCAAGGAAGCCAAAGCAGGATATTCTGGAATTGACCAGCATTCCTAGTGAATGCACCATCTTTGAAAAGTGCCTGTGTACTTGGACAAGCATGATTCAGTTCCTGAGTCATCCCGAAATGTAGTATTACATCTGCCAGAGTACTCTCCACCTTTAGTGGAAATGAATGGGAAAAACCACCAGTGGACTGCTCCACTGTCAGAACTTGAATGCTAAATTTAGTCATTTTAGCACCTCTGAGCAAATTCAATTATGGTGATCAGCAATTAAGTCCAAAAATTGCACTTGAAATCCAGACTTTCAAATCAGGAAGATCTAATAAGCACAATGTGTACTCAGCATCTAATTTCATCTCTTCACTAAAATAACCCCATAAAATTCAGCAGAGAAACAATTCAAGCCTTGAACCTCTTGTTCAGTGAGACTCCTGCACCCTAGTTAACATTCAGCTCCTACCTTCACTTGTCCCAAAATTCATTCTTCTCCTCATTCCAAATTTTATAAATATGTACAGCTGAAAGAAACATCTCAGTGAGCAGATATGGTGACTGATTGGAATACTAAAAAAGATTTGATATTATGCATTAGTATTTTATATGCGTGTAAAATTGGTGTTTTACCATGAGCTGAATGACATCAACTTAAAAGCATAATCAATATATTACTCAATGGTTTAGTTGAAAGGATGTAAGTATTGAGAATAAAACTGTTAGATGGTACACAAATCAAGATGAACAGTTATTGTGATCATAATATTTGTGTAAAAAATCATTCAAGTGCTGGAAAAATATCAAAGGCAGCTATCAGGCAATACCTACAGCCAGAGATTTATACTGCATCTCAAAATATTTTGTCCCATAAATACTAATGAAAGCGCATTAAAAATATCAATTAAAGTAAAAATAATTATGGTCAGAATATATTATAATTGCTCAATCATATTAAAGTGATGACAGTCTAATCAATGGATTGATTCAAGGCTTTGTATTCATGGAAGATTTCATCTTCAATTGGACTGTGCTGATTACAACCCTGCAATCAGTTAGAACACGAAAATAGCACAGATAGAAAGAAAACCTTAGTTTTTATTCTTTACACACTCTGCTTTTCTAATTTTTTACAACTTAAATTAGAAAGAGGTGAAAGTGTTCGAATGCCTCCAAACTTATTCCACTGCAATTGACTGTTAGGAAATGCACTACAATAGACAGGATTCGCACCTTTCAATTTTCTCTCTTTCCCTATTTGAGACAGCTATAAAGCACAACAATGAACAATAGTACATAAGATTTTGGTAGGATGCAATAGGCATGCATATTGAAGTCAGTGGTCCCAGAAATTCCCTACTGTTAAAATTAAGAGATGGAATTCCTGATTTGTTCTCAACATATACCTGGAGAAAAATATTAATTGTCTATGCTAAATAATATTCAAACTTTGCATCAAGGCTCATAATCCATTTTGAGGCTTCCATCCATGTATTATGGGATTAATTTGGTTTTGCTCAAGATGCAAACTATGTCCAAAGATGTGCAGGTTAAGTGGATTGCTAAATTGCCCACAGTGTCCAGGGATGTCCAGTCTAGGTGGATTAGCCATGGAAAATGCAGGAATTCGGTTGGGGGTTGGGTCTGGCTGGGATGCTGTTTGGAGGGTCAGTATGGATTTTGACAGGCTCAATGGCCTGCTTCAACACTGAAGGAATTCTATGATTCTATGGTAAACCCAAGTGTATTTTAAATCAGAGCTTTTGGCCTTCAAACAGAGCAGTTTACATGTATACTACATGTTTTGCAAGCTCTCTCACTATTCCAGTCATTCTACTCAGCTACTTTATATTTCTAAATCTTTGACATATTTCTGCATAGCTCACAATAACCTAGGACAATCAAACCATGCATTTTGTCTTTGTTGAGAAAAAAATGCAAATTCCATGTTAAAAAGCAATGGTTAAACAGGCTGAAAATGATGCTGTATTAGGAAGTACAGATCGAGAAATACCTAACAAATTCTTTTCACCATTACAATTTTCTCAACTTATTTTTAATCCCTTGAGGCCATAGAATGCTGGAGCAGAGGTAGGCTATTCAGCCCATTGAATCTGATCCAACGTCCATAAGGTTATGGCTATTATGGATATCCTCAGCTCCATTTTGCTGTCTTATCCCCATATACTTGATTCTATTATTGCTTAAAAACCTGTCTATCTCAGCCTTAAACATAATTAATGATACAGCGTTGACAACCCTCTGCGGTAAAGAACTTTGTAGATTCACTATGCTCTAGGAAAGGAAACACCTCCTCATCTCTGCCTTAAATGGATGACTGCTACTCTAAGATTATTTTCTCTGATCCTTGACTCTTTCATGAGAGGAAACAACCTTTCCACATTTACCTTGTCAAGCTCACTAAGAATTTTCTACATTTTGAATAGATTAGATTACTTACAGTGTGGAAACAGGCCCTTCGGCCCAACAAGTCCACACTGACCCACTGAAGCGCAACACACCCAGACCCATTCCCCCACATTTACCCCTTCACCTAACACTACGGGTGATTTAGCATGGCCAATTCACCTAACCTGCGCATTTTTGGATTGTGGGAAGAAACCGGAGCACCCAGAGGAAACCCATGCAAACATGGGGAGAATGTGCAATATCATTGCTGAAAGTTAGATTTTGATACTTTTGTGGAATACATTGACAGAGGTCTTAGGGAGGCAATGTAACTGCTCAGTAACAGGGTTTGGATTGGCTGCAAGTAGCAGCAGGATACTAAACTGACATATATGTTACCAGCATCTTTTAGCAGAGAGGGTTATCATGTTCAGTTAGAGGCTGCCAGCCCCTGTGGCTTGCATTATGTATAGAGGGAGAGACAGGCAGTATGTCATACTGGGAAGAACTGAATAGTCACTGTGCTGCACCATACTACATTAACATCATACCTACAGCACACGCCAGGAGCTTATATGCCAAGCACACTGCATATGCTTCAAGGAAACTGTAATTTGAAGGGACAGTCCTCAGTGGAGTCAAGGGAGCTATGGTTAATCGGGGGTAGCACCACAGTCAGTCACAGGTCTTGTCCAATTTCAGTTCCAGAAGCTGTCTACGGGCAGTCAGATGTGTGGTGCTAGCAGAGTCCAAGGATCAACATCTTTGCAGTCCAGGGATTCGCCCCACTCAGTTCTGCAGTGTAACCTATCAGGGATTGCAGGTAGGTCATTTGGATTGCTGTGGAGACACTGGTCTAGGGCTGGGTAATGCTCAGTTGATGTTGTCTTCCCAAGTTAGACTAGACTGGGGAAGAGAGCTTGCACATATCTGGGAGAGCTTTGGTTAATAATGGATTTATCAGAAAGTCCATGGATTTCTTGGGAAGGTAGGTTACACAAGTATAAGGATAGATGTAACTGTATTTGGTCGCAAAGGGAACGGTGACAATTTTAGTTGGAGGATGGGATCTCAGTCAATCGGCAGAGGGTGTGAGCTCTGAGAGTTCAGGGCGGGGGTGCAATTTGCATAGGTCATAGTCAATCTGACCTCTACATGGGGTGGGTTTTGAGTCAACAAGAAATGTGAATTAACAATATCATGGGCGCAGGGAGGTAAAGTAATTATTATATGATAATTGTCATATGAAAGCACAAGTGGAAATGGGGTGGGAGAGGAAGGCTAAAATGTCATTGGGGCCACAGGGAAAGCAACACAAAAGGGAACATGAAGGATAAAAGAAAATGATCTGATGGAGACTGCAACTCACAAATATACTCAGTTAAAACAGTGCCATGCACAATTACTACACAAAATGGTTGACACAGCATGCAAGGAGGTTGTTTGGGAGCAGAGTAAAACTGTTGGAATTGGAGGCCCTGCTTGGGACGCTGTAGCAATGATACATCCATTGATTCAATAATGTCACCTGTCTGGCTTCCATTTTAACTTTATCAGCACGCTATTCATTGCCCAAGGATGTGCTTTCCAAAACTTGGCCTCAGGAGCATCACATTGTCAGATTAATTGCCTCTGTTTTACATTAGCAAAGTTACTGTAATCAGTCAAAGGCACTTAAAAGCCGACCGAATGCTCCTATTTCGCAGTAACCTGGGATGTTTCATCCCTGTTCAACCGTGCAGACATGACAGTGATGTGCTCAGAGTGCGTTCCTGAGTTGAATCTAGAGAACATATTCACTGAAGTGTCTCTCAAAATTGGTGGAGCAAGAGTTTGCATTTTACCATGGATTTGAAATCTTTAAACTTGTGTTCTATGTAAATAATTAGGTTTATTCTATTTTACAATTGTTTTGCAAAGTAAGCTTGCTTTATTTTAAAACCAAATCATCAGTGATGCATGGTTGTGTTTCATTAAAAGATCGCATCATTAAAATGAAATAAAATACAACAAAACTTGATATATCAAGTCAGATTTCAATCTAGAGTCTGGTTGTCGAGTAATAACATCAGCTGGGTTCGTAACGTATTGTAGTCTTGTGCTCCAGAATTAGCTATACCCCTATCCCAAGCAGTTCTAGCACAGCCATTACACTGGCATCCACCCGACAATATGGAAAATTGCCCAGATATGTCATGGATAGAAAAGGAGGATAGATGTAACTGCTCCTTCAATTGGCAGGAAAGTGACGGAAGGGGTCATTAACAGTAACCTGCTCAATGATGCTCAGTTTGGGATCTGTCAAGTCCATTCAGCTCCTGTCCTCATAACAGCCCTGTTTGAAACAGGGAGAAAAGATGTGAACTCAAGTTGACTGTCCTTGACATCAAAACAGCATTTGACTGAGTATGGCATGAATGAGTCCTAGAAAAACTAGAATAATGGAAAACAAAAAGGAGAAAATTCTCTGCTGACTGAAATCACACCGGGCAGACAATGGCTATGGTTGCTAGAGGTCAATCATCTCACCCCAGGGTGTCACTATACACACTATGCAGTGGCTCTAAAGAAAGCTTTGGGCAACCAGTGAAGGCAGCTCTTTCCCACTGCTAACTATGTGATAATTGATGGAGAATTGAGTGTACATGGGGAATAAGTAATCAGTGTGCTGGAGTTGTGCGCTTTGTGAGATGAAATAAAACTTTGCCTAGAAAAGTATATGCCTGGAGTCAATGATCACAGGGGATATTTAGCTGTTTTTCAGTCAAAGATTATGAAACAAGCACTATTCTAAGCAAAGAGCAATTTGGAGAAAACATCAAACAGTTGGCTGTCCAAAAACTAAAGAATTGGGCATGATTACCTACCAGTTCTCTGAATACAAACATTATGTCCAGTAGAATAATGAAGTAGCTGTATGTTACTTCTTTGACAATAAAGAGACAAAACATGTTTTTTGCTCTCCCACTGCCAGACAAAAACAGGATAAGAAGCAAAGGTTTTTTTTAAACCCGATCTGGAGACTGATGATCTGGACATAATCGAAGGTTTGGACAAATTATTAACATTCATGGATGAAATTTATCAAAAAGGTACTTTATTAACTGCCTTGGAGGTATGGTCACATTTTGACAAATTCAAAAAGGTGAAGATTGTTCTACTGAAGACTGCATAATGGAATTCAATAAATTATAACAAAACAGCAGAAATACTTCTTGGAAATTATCTTTTGTGTTCACCTTTAAGTCATTATTGTGTTCCAAAACATCAACTTTAGATAAACTTCTAAGGCCTATTTAGTGCAGTTTTAGTGTCCCTACCTTTGAGCCAGAAGACCTACATTCAAGTTTCACAAGCTTCTGATATGTGTAATACCATCTCTCAACAGGTTGAATAGAAAATGTCTGGACAGATTTGTAATTTGGAAAGGAGTTAAGTTTGTAGATAAACCCACACTGTTACAACAAATTTCAGAAGCACTTAAAAAAAACCTGAAAGCATGTTTTACCAGCTGTGTTTGTGGAGCAAATGGACAATCCACTTTGGGCTGAAATTGGAGGACATGATGTTATCATTGTTAAACTGTCTAGAAAAAGGATGTAGACAACAGTGAGAAAAAATTATTTTAACCAAGAGATAGGAGGCCACAAAACCTTCCAATGAGTTTGAGAAGTGAAGAGAATTTGGGGTTTACAATAAAAGAGCTGACCCCAGAAATGCCCAGGATATAACAATTGATTGTTCTGGTTTAATTCTAAGTACACTGTGCCACAAACTGTTGCAAAGATGAGAGTATTTGAGACCAAACATAAAAAAAAGATTCAGAAGAAAAAGATTGAGTTATGGATCTAAGGGGACATTGTACTGGTCATGAGAAATTTCAGCCTAATGCTGAATGCAGTGGTAGTATCTTTCAATTGTGCAGTATTAGTCAGTGGGTGCAGACACTGGGTGCACATCTACAGTGTATGGAATAGAATCACTAATATAGCTAGGCTCTGAGTAATAGGATTGGGACAGAGATCCTAACATTATTGAAGGGAAATTTGAAAACCCCAGTTTCAGATTTGGGGATAAAAGCATGAATAAGTGGATGGTTCATAAAAATTTGAAAGATCAACCAATGTGCTGTTCATGCTCAGAATTTGCTGCAAATGGCAGATGTAGTCCATGTTAACTAGTTTTTTGGTAGGTATCCGAAATTTCTTTCGGTAATTAGTGATCAGTCAACAATTTGGAAAGGGAGCACAATAAGCATTTCATTTTTCGAACATTTGAATGCACTGCACGCAGGCAGAAAAGCCTTTCATTAAAGCCCAAGTATCCAATACAATTTGGTAGCCTCAAAACATTTTGCAAGGCCAAAAGAAATCAGTTTCATCACGAAGATATTATTGTTATAAAACAGAGGGGAAGCCCAGGAAAGGGTATTGATAAATACAGAAAAATAATAATTGTACAATAAAGATACTAGATCGATTGAGTGTACACTTCAAAGTTGCTTGGTATTGATTACAAATTGGTAGATTCTAAATGAGTTACTGAAAGTAACAAGGAATCAGGTACTTTGCATAACCTAATAAATCAGACGTTTTCTGATGAAAGGCAGATTCAATCTAAAGATCAAAATTAAACCATTGGTTCCAAAATATATCTACAGCAGCAGCAGCAACTCGAAGAGCAGGATTGTGCAGCAGGGGCCTGCTGGGAGTGGTGAGTCAATGATTTGTGCTTTTAAATTTGAAGTCAGACAGCAGAGGTTTCTGGGAGAGGAGGAAATTCTTATTTTTATTTCCATCCTGCTAAATAGGTCAGTGTTTTCTCAACCTGAGACCTTACCTTTATAGGGCCTCCCACCCAACCATCCCCTCTAACCAGGGACATATCAGGTAAGCGTCTCTTTTTTACTTTGTGACTAGGGGACTAGCAGGGAGGGCAGTGCAGGGAGAGCAATGTTCCTCCTGCATGATGTTTGAGGTCAGGGACGCCATTTGTGTCCCATCCAAGTACATCTGCAGGAAGTGCACCCAACTCTCTCTCCTCCAAGACTGTGCTAGGGAACTGGAGTGGGAGCTGGATGAACTTTGGATCATTTGGGAGGCAGAGATTGTGATAGATAGGAGTTACAAGTAGTTACTCTTAGGCACAAAGAAAGCTGGGTGACTGTTCGAAAGGGGAAAAAAGTCAGTGGAAGGATCCCCTGTGGTCGTTCCCCTGAAAAACATGTGTACCGTTTTGGATACTGTTGAGGGGGATGACTTACCAGGGTTATGCAGTGGGGCCCAGGTCTCTGGTACACAGCCTGTCCCTGTTGCAAAGAAGAGAAGGAGGGAAAGGAGGAGAGCGTTAGTCATTAAGGTCTCAATAATTAGAGGTGCAGGAAGAATGTTTGTTGGGAACGAACAAGACTCACGGTTGGTGTGTTGCCTCTCAGGAGCCAAGGTCAATGATGTCTCTGATCGTATCTTTGGGGTCCTGAAGGGAGAGGGTGACCAGCCTCAAGTCGTTAACCATGTAGGTACCAACGACATAGGTAGAAAGAGGGATAGGGATGTAAAGCAGGATTTCAGGGAGTTAGGGTAGAATCTGAGAGCTAGAACAAACAGGGTTGTTATCTCTGGTTTGTTACTCGTGCCATGTGATAGTGAGGCAAGGAATAGGGAGAGATATCAGCTGAACACGTGGCTGCAAGGATGGTGCAGGAGAGGGGGTTTCAGATTTTGGGGAAGGTGGGAACTGTACAAACAGGACAGTCTTCACTTGAACAAGAGGGGTACTAATATCCTGGGTGGGAAATTTGCTGGTGCTATTTGGGTGGGTTTAAACTAGCTGAGCAGGGGGATGGGAACCAGAGGTGTAGTTGCAGTACACAGGAGGATGAAAGTAGGAAGGACAGGGACAGGATTTCAGGGTCACAGGAATGTGCTGGCAGACAGCAAACTGCTTTGAAGTGTGTCTACTTCAATGCCAGAAGTATCCGAAATAAGGTTGGTGAGCTTGCAGCATGGATAGGTACCTGGGACTTCAATGTTGTGGCCATTTCGGAGACATGGATACAGCATGGCGAGGAATGGATGTTGCAGGTTCCAGGATTTAGATCTTTCATTAAAAACAGGCAAGGCGGTAAAAGAGGGGGAGGTGTGGCCTTGTTAGTCAAAGATAGTATAAAAGTGGCTGAGAGAATTTTTGATGAGGACTTGTCTACTGAGGTAGTGTGGGCTGAGGTTAGAAACAGGAGAGGAGAGGTCATACTGCTTGGAGTTTTTTTTAACTGACCTCCGCAGAGTTCCAGGGAGATGGAAGAGAGGATTAGCAAAATTATTCTGAGTAGAAGTGAAAGGAACAAGGTGGTCATTATGGGGTATTTTAACTTCCCCAACATTGACTGGAAATGTTATAGCTCTAGTACGTCAGATGGATCAGTTTTTGTCCAATGTGTACAGGAGGGTTTCCTGACAATATGTCGAAGGGCCAACAGGAGAGGAGGCCACACTGGATCTGGTGCTTGGTAATGAACCAGGCCAGGTGTTTGATTTAGTTGTAGGTAAGCACTTTGGAGAAAGTGACCATAATTCAGTTACGTTTAGTTTAGCGATGCAAAGGGATAGGTACATGCCACAGGTCAAGAATTATTGATGGGGCATGGGCAAGAATTAGGATGCATAGAATAGGGTAACAAAATGTAGGGGATGCAGACAATCAAACTGTGGAACTGGTTTAAGGAACAGATACCTATCAAGGACACGCAGTATGTTCCTGTCTGGCAGGGAGGAAGTGATAAGGTAAGGGAACTGTGGTTTACAACAGAAATTGTTAAGAAGAAGAAGGAGGCTTATGTGTTGATGAGGCAAGATGGTACAGCTGAGGCAATAGAGAGTTACAGATCAGCTAGGAAAGATTCAAAGAGAGAGTTAAGAAGAGCAAAGAGAGGACACGAGCAAACTTTAGCAAATAGAATAAAGGAGCTTTCTATAGGTGTGTGAGGAATAAAAGGATGATTAGGGTAGGAATAGGGCCAGTCAAAGATAGAAGTGAGAAGTTGAGTGTGTACCCTGTAGAGATCAGAGACGTGCTAAATGAACATTTCTCATCTTGTGCTCACCTTTCACCCACCAGCCTTCACATGCAAAGAATAATCCTCCGCCATTTTCGCCAACTCCAACACGACGCCACTACTAAACACATCTTCCCTTCCCTCCCCTTGTCTGCATTCTGCAGAGATTGTTCCCTCCGGGACAACCTAGTCCACTCCTCCAACACACCTAACACCTCTCCCATCACACACGGCACCTTCCCACGCAATCACAGAAGGTGCAACATCTGCCCCTTTACCTCTTCCATGCTCACCATCCAAGGCCCCAAACACTCATTTCAGATTAAGCAACGTTTCACTTGTACCTCTTTCAATTTGGTCTATTGCATTCGTTGTTCCCAATGTGGTCTCCCATATATCAGACAGACAAAACGCTGACTGGGTGATTGCATACAGAACGAAGGTGCTCAGCAAAGCAATCAGGTCCCGGACCTTCCCGTGGCTTGCCACTTCAACACCCAATCCTGCTCCCATGCCCACATGTCTGTCTTTGGCCTGCTGCAATGTTCCAGTGAAGCTTAACGCAAACTGGAGGAACAGCATCTCATCTTCCGACTATGCACATTACAGTCTGCCGGACTCAACATTGAATTCAACAACTTCAGATGATTATCCCATCACAACCCCTCTGTTTTCATTCTGCTCCGTAATTTTATTTCCTTTATTTTTAATTTTTTTTTTCACTGTTCTGTACCTCTTATTTCTTGATTGTCTCTCTCTCGCTCCCCACTCTCTCATCACCCTTTTCCTGTCCTCTTCCCCCTTTGCTACCCTTCTCCCATGTTTTCCATTTTGTCTCTGCTTCAGCCATCCCCCACATATTTTGTCACAAAGCACTGGCTTCAGGTTTGGTCATTCACAGCTCCTAATCTCCCTATAATCTCTCTATGCACTGTCATTATCACCTCTTTATTGCTACCTTTGCTTCTGGAGCCATGACTCACCTTCTCTCAGCCGAGTATAACTACCTCCATATTTCCCCCTTTTTTTTAAGCTTTGACAAAGGGTCAGTTAGACTCGAAACATCAGCTCTTTTCTCTCCTTACAGATGCGCCAGACCTGCTGAGAATTTCCAGCATTTTCTCCTTTGATTTCTCATCCATATTCACTCAAGAAAAGGAGTATATTATAGAGGAGAAGAATGAGGTACAAGATATTAGACGAGAAAGGATTGAGGTTAGTATCAATTGTCGAACTTCTGTTGTAGGAAAGGTTTTGGAAGGGATTATAAGAGATAAGATTTATAATCATCTAGCAAGCAACAATTTGATTTCAGATAGTCAACATGGTTTCGTCAAGGGCAGGTTGTGTCTCTCAAACCTCAGAGATTTTGAGAAGGAGAACAAGCATGTAGATGAGGGTAGGGTAGTTGACGTGGTAAACATGGACTTTAGTAAAGCCTTTGATAAGGTTCCACATGGTAGGCTGTTGGAGAAAATGCAGAGGCATGGGATTGAGGGTGATTTAGCAGTTTGGATTAGAAACTGGCTTTGTGAAAGAAGGCAGCGAGTGGTGGCGAGTCTGGAGTCCAGTTATTAGTGGTGTGCCACAAGGATCTGTTTTGGGACCACTGCTGTTTGCCATTTTTATAAATGACTTAGATGTAGGCACAGGTGGATGGATTAGTAAATTTGCAGACGACACTAAGGTCAGTAGAATAGTGGACAGTTGGAAGAATGTTACAGGTTGCAGGGGAACTTGGATATACTGCAGAATTGGGCTGAGAGGTGGTAAATGGAGTTCAATGCAGCTAAATGTGAGGTGATGCACTTTGGGAAGGATATCAAGAAGGCAGAATATTGGGTCAATAGAAAGATTCTTGGTAGTATGGATGTGCAGAGGAATCTTAGAGTCCATGTGCATGGATCTCTGAAAGTTGCCACCCAGGAGGATAGTGCTATAAAGAAGGAATAACGTGTGTTAGGTTTCAATGGTAGAGGGATTCAGTTCCGGAACCGCAATATCATGCTGCAACTATACAAAACGCTGGTGCGGCCACACTTGGAATATTGTGTACAGTTCTGGTCACCCCATTACAGGAAGGATGTGGAAGCATTGGAAAAGGTTTAGAGGAGATTTACCAGGATGTTGCCTGGTCTGGAGGGAAGGTCTTATGAGGAAAGGCTGAGAAACTTGGGTCTGTTCTCATTGGAAAGAAGGCGGCTGGGGGGGGTGGGGATTTGATAGAGACGTACAAGATGATCAGAGGATTAGATAGGGTAGACAGTGAAAGACATTTTCCTAGGATGATGACGTCAGCTTGTACGAGGGCATAGCTACAAATTGAGGGGTGATAGATCTAAGACAAATGTCAGAGGTAGGTTCTTTAGGCAGAGAGTGGTAAGAGTGTGGAATGCCCTACCTGCTAATGTAGTCAACTCAGCCACATTAGGGAGATTTAAACAATCCTTAGATAAGCACATGGATGATGATGGGATAGTGTAGGGGATGAGATGAAAATAGTTCACAGGTTGGCGTAACATCGAGGGCCCAAAGGGCCTGTTCTGCGCTGTATTGTTCTATGTTCTATGTCAAGTGGATATCTCTACAGTCAAACTTTTCCTAAGAGTTACTTAATGGAGAAATGCTATTATAAGTAGAACAGCAAAAGCACTGGAAAGTATAACAAGTGGCTGAATGTACAGGATGAGGGGCAGGAAGTTAGATCCATGGATTGGGAACGTGACGTATAAAAATGGAAGGAAAGAAAATGCACTGCAAACCAGAACATTGGCTCTTGGAGTGAACTTGCCTGTGGAAAGAGGTCACAAATTGATGAAAGGAATCTTATTATTTAATATCTGACTTCTATTAATTAGAGTCCAGAAAGAGGCTGAAAACAAGATGGCAAGCATACCTTAACAACAATGAGGAAGATAGCACAGAGCAGGAATGGCTGCAGGTTTAGAAGCCCATTTGCTCAAGAAATCTAAGTGGCTATGAAAAAGTCGAAGACAAACTCAGAAAAGCTGCCAAAGATAAAGAATTACAAAGCTGGAGAGAATTTCAGGTGTACACAAAGATGCTACCTAGGGAACAGCCACCTCCATTAGATAGGTGAACATACACTGATGTTGGAACTTACTTGGCTAAAGCAAGGCTGCTGAATTATAGAATAAAATAGAATTAGGTTTATTGTCACGTGTAGATTAGACTTACAGTGTGGAAACAGGCCCTTCGGCCCAACAAGTCCACACCGACCCGCCGAAGCGCAACCCACCCATACCCCTACATTTACCCCTTACCTAACACTACGGGCAATTTAGCTTGGCCAATTCACCTGACCCGCACATCTTTGGACTGTGGGAGGAAACGGAGCACCCGGAGGAAACCCACGCAGACACGGGGAGAACGTGCAAACTCCACACAGTCAGTCGCCTGAGTCGGGAATTGAACCCGGGTCTACAGGCGCTGTGAGGCAGCAGTGCTAACCACTGTGCCACCGTGCCGCCCACAAGTGTACTCAAGTACAGGGATATAGGAGTACAGTGAAAAGTGTACAAAGTCCATTCCCGGTGCCATCTTTAGGTACAAAATAGAAAAATAAAGAAATAAGTTAAAAGTTCAACATTACACTCTTTCTATACCCATGGGCTTGCAGTTACTCCACGGTGGGCTTTCCCTACAAGGGCCCATTGTCCTCTGCACTGTGCCCACACTTCCACAATGGCATGCTCTCCCTGTGCTGGGCTGAATCCTTCACCATCTGAACACAATCCAGGCTTGTCAGCCACCTCACCACTGATTGTCAAAGTGCTGCCAGCCCCAGCCACTGCCACGCTCCGGACTCTGAAGCCATTGCCACCATTGCCTCCACAACTGAGTTCTCTCCAGCAGGTAAGTAAAAACAAAACTTAAAAAGCAAAAAAAAAGGAAAAGTGGATGGAATGGATGAGCCTTGGGCTCGGGAGCAGAGATGCTGTCTACTCCATTGCCACCAACTTGTTTTTGGCATGAGGTTTTGAAATTAAAACTGGGCAAAGTCAAGGCATGAGTAGATTCATCTAGGCAGTAAAAGCAATTTGAAGATTTTCTTAGCTCCGATTGCAACAAATATATGGACATGTAGATCAACTGATATTAAAGCTGCATTTCTGCAGGATCAAAAGGGAAATGTATTTTCACCTTTAAAAAGAGTGTGGAACCATTCTGGAAGTTAATTAAATGCATATATGGCCTAAATGATGCCTGTAAGGATTGGTATCTCCCTGTAAGGTACATCTTACTAAAACTGCGCTGTCTCCAGTTGAAAACAAATCTTGTCTTGTTTATTGGCACTATGGATGCAGCTTTCAGACATCTTTGTAATGCAAATAGATGAATTCTTGTTAGATGGAAGCAATGGATTTAAAACAGAATTCAAATTTGAACCTCAGGCTTCTGGGACTTTTGAGTACATGTGAGTGCATCAGCAATTTTATTAGGAAAATATTAGATCTATTACACAGTTTGTTCAAGTAGGCCCTCATAAAAAAGATGCAGCAACTTCCAAAGTTGAAATGGGAAAGCTGAGAAATTTACTTGGACACATGAATTGGTTGGGTACTCAATAGGGGCCATATGTCTGTTTCAAAGTCTGGAATTTGAATATGACGGTGGAAGATAACATTTGGTGGGAAAAAACACTGATAAAATTAAAATAGGGCAAAGCGTTTGGAATTGCATCACTGGGACATTCCACAGCATGAAACTTATTATTTTTAGTGTTGCTTCTTATACAAAACCCTACTATGGATTCTCAAGTGCAGGAGAGTTTATCATTTTTCTTTTGGGAATGAGAGGGGTAAAATGGCTCAGAAGTTAAAAAGATTTGAAGAGTCGTAAAAAAACTCATACTTCTGTTGTGGGGAAGATGTGTCATTTTTCTTGACAAACATACTGCAAGAAATTTTACAGGAGATTCAACAGCAATACCCGTTGAGGGCTATGTTGGTGATATATTACTGCAGATATTACAAAAAAATTTTTTTAAATGCCCGAACAACAACGATTGAGGATTAATATTATACTTTTAACTCAGATGCTGAAAATCTCAAAACTGAAATGAGAGAATTTTTTTGTTACTATTGTACGTATTGATTTAGTTTAAAGAAAAAAAAGAGGCCATAGAGAAGGCAAATGGAATGTGGGTTTTTACTTAAAAAGGTATGCAGAATAAAACTAGATATGTTTTGTTACAGCTATCCAAGACACTATTCAGCTGAAATACTGTGAACAGTCCTAGGCTCTTTATCGAAGCAAAGATATACTGGCATTGGAGGCAGTCCAGGGAAGGTTCACTAGACTGATACCAGGTGTGGAGAGACTGTCTTGAGGAGAGGTTGAGGGGTTGGGCTTGTAGTCATTAGAATTTAGAACCCGAGAGGCAAACGTATTGAAACAAAAAGATTCTTACGGGACTTGACATGGTAGATGTGAAGAAGTTGTTTCCGCTTGTGGCAGAGTCTAGGACCTGAGAGCATAATCTCAGAATAAGGGATCAGACATTTAAGACAGAGACAGGAGTAATTTCTTCCCTGAGAGTAGTGAATCTGGGGAATTCTTTACCACAAAAGACTGTTAAGGCTGGGTCATTAGATATATTCAAGGCTAAGATAGAGAGATTTTAGGGAATCAAGTTTGTTAGGGAAAAGATAGGAAAGCAGTGTTGAGGATTGTCAGGCCAGTGATGATCTAATTGAAACTGGAGCAGATTCATTAGGCTGAAAGGCCTGCTTCTGTGTCCATATCTTATGGTTTTATGGGTGTCTGTATGATCTAGTGGGGTCTAACAAGGAACTAGGGAACAGGTAATTGTTATGTCTTAATCAAGATAATAGGCGACCCATTGCATGTAAAAATATGGGGAACAAGCAATCAATAGTGTTGGGCTTTTAAATTTGTGTGAGCTCAAATAAAGCTAACTAGAAATATGTCTGCACTTTGTCTAACCAAATCTTTAATCTCTGGTGTCTATCCAGAACAATGCAGCCCACTTAATTGGTACTCCATGCAACACCTTCAATATTCTGTGCCCTATACTTCTAATGCACAGTGACAACAGTGTGTACGATCAACTAGACGCACTGCAACAACACACCATGATTTCCTGAGACGGCACCTCACTAATCTGTGATTTCCATCACTAGAAAGGATGACAGCAGCATATACATGGGAACATCACCACGTGCAATTTCCCAACTAAGCAAATGACCATCCTGATTTGGAACAAGATCACTTGTTCCTTGCTGCACCAAAACTCTAGCACTCCTTTCCTAGAAGCACAGTGGTGTACCTGCACCACATGGACTGCAGCGATTCAAAAGGCAGCTCATCAGCACCTTCTCAAGGACAAGTGAGATGTGCAATAAATGTTGGTCTGGCAACCACATCCCATGAATGAATTAAAAACAAACAATCTCAGAAACCATTAGTTCATGTTGAAACTACACTGGCTCAAATTCATGTACAGGATGAAAATGCAATATCTGAGATTCTAACCACATCCAGTCCTACTAAAAGCTTAAATTAATAATTGGAATTAAAAATGTTGACAGTTGATATATAGGAACTAGATTTAAAATTATTTGACAAATGAGCCTTCTCAACATAAATAATGATGCTATTATATTAGAGTCCTATTAATAAATCAGCCACATTTCTGTAGTTGTAGGTAATGATAACATCTCCAAATTTATACTAACATACATTATCTGAATTGCATATTTCAATTACCATAAACCGATTTGCTAGTCACTGTAATCCATTAATTCTGACCAGCTAAATGAGAATCTCAAGATACTAATTTAAATATTTCACTGCATCAAACAAACAAAACCTTACCTAGTCTAACATCAACCTGTATTCTCTAGCTGTGTTTACTAGACCTTTTCACTATTATTGCCAAATGCACAAGCATCGATTTGATTTTAGAAGCTAACTTGGCTGTCGAACATTTAAGCTACTGCATTAAATACAATTATTTCAGAAATATTATTCATCTTATTTTTACAAATATAGTGCCACCTGCAGAGCCATAAAATTAAAGAATTATACCAAAAGTATTTCTAAGAAACAAAAATACCAAATCAAAAGCTTTTTCAGTCACTATGAATATATCAATTATTTCCAGATTCAGTACAGCCAATGGATTTATAAAATTTACAATTGAAATAGAACGTCAAAGCAATGTTTGCCTCTTTTGTTGGATGGGGGTAGGGTGCAAATTATTGCTGGGGAGGTGGAAAAGAGAAAAAATGTAATGTTGCCTTACTTTCAACAGTTCAGTTTCAATAAAGGGCTTCATTTAAAATGAAATAAGACGACACAGGATCAGATGGCATATTAACCTAACAGATTAGTATAAAGTTATTGTGTAAGTACTAGAATTTCAATTTATCTCCAATTTTACAAAAAGTAGGATCATGATGTTAGGATTCTCCCTCAGCTGGTTTTGAAATCATGCAGCATTTATTTGCTATAAAGCTTGGCATGAGCCTAATGCTGCAATTCTCATTTGACGTAACCTTGAATGAAACTACAAATCTTACCATCAATCATATTTAAGAGTCACAAAAGTCAACTGTAATTACCAAGTTACACACAGCAGCTGCCATTGCATTCAACATAAAAATTCCAATGGTTAGCCTCACACTTCTGCTGGAGAGATCAGAGTTGTGCACTGGCACCATGCGGAAATGTTGATGCAGCTGACTTTACAGGAATTGCCCAGAAATTTCCTTGGAGCAATTACACCACAGAATCCCAACCAATCATGCCAACAAAGGTAGCAAAGAAGCTGCATGACAAAAAGAAAATTTAAGAACCTCCATCTCTCTGCTTCCCTATTAAACAAAGCATCATCATAAAAAGAACACCACATCCAAAGTTTGATCACTTATGATCCATCATATACAGCATTTTAAAAGTAACATACTGCAGCTGCAGTAGTTAATTATCGGAATCAATCCAGAATTTCACATGGTGTCCATCAAGATTACTTGAAAGTCCCCATCAAGACTATTTGATAATAAGTGTTAAAGAGGTGTATAACTGCATAAAATTATTTTAATAAAACATGTACAAATTTCAGACTGGAAGTCAAATTTAGCTACAAATTGTTCAATGCAAATTTAGTTGAGTAAAGAAATTGTATTGATATAGCTTCCAAGATATACCAAAGTACTGCAGCTTTGCAACTGCAGATAAACCCCGCAGTCATTTCCCATATCGCCATGATGCACAAACAGCAATGAAATAAATAACCAGGTAAAATGTGCAAGATTAGTAACTAATATAACAATGATGATGTGTTTAGAAAAAAAAACGAACAAAAGAAATGCAATCTGCATATCCAGAGAATAGTTTATTAATTAAATTGTTTTATTTGAATGCTAGGGTATAGCTTTATCCATTCAATGGCTACCTTCATGAATGTCATCTAGGAATTCATGCTGCATGACTGTAGTTTTTGTTTTGCCCAGCTGAAAATGGCAAACAAAATACTCTGCAACGTAAATTACATCAAAATTCTTACTTCAAATTGTTTTCAAACTGATTGCTGAAATTGATTGCACACTAAAATACCCTTGATTAATCACAGGGTTACCATATACATGAAGTTAATTTCAAATCTGTTAGTTAAATGGCCTAAGTCACAGATCCCTTGCATTCGACACAGAAATGCCAATGGCTAGACAGCTGTGTGTGCAGGGTAGATTTGACTTGTACATTGGTACCATGTGGAAATACTGATGCATCTGACTCTACGGAAATTGCTCTGAACTTGAAATTCCCTTGGAGCAATTACACTATGTCTGGAACCTACTGAAGTAGAGCCATTGATTTTAGAGGATACCAAATCTCTTAAGCTTAATAGTTATTCAAGAAAAGTTTGAGGATTACTCTAACCCTGGGCACCTGATAAACTGATCCCCTGACTTACACCAAAAGCAACAACCTTTCCCCAACCTTTGACATCATAGACTCCTCAAATAAATCACTCATCCGCTTCCCTAGTACCATAACCCCATCACTCACCTTACATACCTTTTCACAATGGCTATATTTATGGTAGCATCACTGATAGGCAGAGAATGAACACACGAGCAGAAAGGCAGTGTTGCAGTTGACGTTAATTGAAAATTAATTTAGTTAATTCTTGCTTCAAATTAAATGCTGAAAATATTTAGCGATGCATCACAGCTGTTTGATTTGAAATTTGAAACCACAAAATTTTAAACAAAGCTCTCTTTCCCTAATCTGTCATATTTATGCAATTAATAAATAACAATTGCCTCAGCTCACATGTTCCACCCAATCTGCATAAATATCTTGAAACCCTGTTCTTTTATTTTGCTTTTGTTGCCAGCCTGCTGACTATTCTGCTGTATTTTGTGGGGATAGCTCATCATCTCAGTGTCTGTTCCTCAGATCTTGGAGCTGAAAACAATATATACAGTGTAATGTTATGCTGGTGTGATGTCACAATGCAACTGCACTGTGCAGATTGATTACAGTGTGCATTTTTGCATTGGGAATGTGCACTCCATTTCACATTAACTGTCAAAGTGACTGCTGGTCAGCTGAAAATGAATAAGGTTTCCAGATTGATCCAGATTGCTCCTGGCTGTGATATTTCCTTGATTGGTTTCCACTGTTTTGTAACAAGAAACCCATGTCCAGGAAATTCAATAGCAGAACCAATCAAGCTATCTATCATATTTAGACCCATCAGGCTTCCAAACCCAGTAAGAATTTCTGGGCTCTTGGATATTGAAGGAAGCTTTTTGTTGAACCTTGTAGTTTATTTTGAATATTTTACTGAATGTCTGAAACCAAGTTTTAATCTGAATGGCTAATCTGAATCATAATACAACCAAGCAATTTAGCCTTGCGATAAGCTAGCTACAACAAAATGGGCTGATTTTCCTCCTTTGGTGCTGAAACCATTCTATGATATGTTAAATTTAATTTTCTACTTCTGCTGAGGATCATATTTACTTTCTAAATATGTGCTTGTACTGTTTTCATTTGATTCAAGTGGTTAATGGAATTCCCAGAGGCTCCATTTTAAACGAGGGTTAGGAAATGACTAATATCTCAAATCCAAAAGACTCAAATAACTAATTCCTTCAAGTGGCTTTCCTTCTTCAATATGCATTTCCTTTCTTAGAAATTTAAAAAAAAACAAATATTGCATTCCTATGCATATACTCCAATGTTTTACTGTCCAATTGTCAAGACAAAGAATACACAATTAATGGGACAATACTTAGTGGTATAGAGGAAGTGAATAACCATTGAGTAAATGTACACATCCCCCTAAAAGTAGGAGGACAAGGTGATTAGGTTGATAAGGTGATTAGGAATGTGTATGAAATCATTTCCTTTTTCACCCAGGCATAGAATATTAGAGCAGGGTAATTATGTTGCAACTGTATAAATCATTACTTAAGCCAAAGCTTAAGACTTTGTGCAGTCGGATCATTTCATTACAAAAAAGACATAATTGTATTAGACAAGGTATGGAGGAGATTCAGGAGGACATGCCAGGATGGAAAGGATCCTGGCAGATAGGAGGAAAGATTAAAATAGGTTGAGTTTGTTCTTCTTGGAAGAGAGGCTGAGGAGAGTTGATTGAAATGCAAAAAACTGGCAAGATATACACTTTGGATAGAATATATGAGAAGCCTATTTATCACAGAGAGGGTTAGTGACTTGGGGCATACATTTAAAGTGATTGGTTGGAGTTGAGAAAATATCTATTTTATCCAGTGGGTGATTGGGGTCTGGAACTCATTTCCTACATGGTAATACAGGGAAAACTGCCAACTTCTTTAAGAAGATATCTGGATACATACCTCAGGTGCTGTGACCTGCAGAGCTATGAACCAAATGCTGGAAAATGCGAATGAGACTGGATGGTTCATTTCACAGCTGGTGTAGATATGATGACCAACTGACCTACTTCTGTCCCATAAAATTTCTGTGACTCTAAGACAATGAAAAATTAGTACCTAGTCAGAAAGTAGTCTGTTATGTGCTGAATAAAACGACTTTGTTCAAATACTGGCAATGTACAAGGTTTACATTAACATGCTTGGGTAAAGACCCAAAGAAACAAAGATAGCAAAGTATCATTAAACTGAAGCTTCAAAATTTTTAAAGATTTTCACTTTTGAATTAAAATACTTATTAGTGGTTAAGTGAAAATATACTCTTTTCAAATAACCTAATGCGTTAGTGTGGTAAGGGTGCCCACTTTTTCATTAAACTATAGGGAGGTTGTGAAAAACTTCAGGCAATGCTCTACGAGTAAAAACAAAACAAGAATACATTAACTTTAGCCTCAAATTTAGTTTCCACCTTCATATTCTTGTCAAATGTAAATGTCAAAGCCCAAAATAATGCTCTCTCAATAGTGGTTGCTAAACTCATTAGGTCTTAGGTTAACAATTTCCATTAGGGTAGATCAATAGTGTTTGTTAGTAACTACGATTATTATCCTTTGACCTTGTGGGTATGAAGAGATAATCCAACTTTGGAAAGAAAAAGCTTGTATGCAAAGGGGTATGTGCCAAATTGCCATTCAATCACTGCCTATTCCTCCTTTAGGAATGGTAACTGCTGGCAATTTCAACCATGAAAAGCAAATTAAAAGCAGTATGATTTATTCATGAACTTTAGGAATGTATAATTACTTTTAATAAAATATGATTTAAATTATTAAAAATGTGGTTGTAGTTTTGCATTTAATATAATGTTTAGGTCAATGATTACACATTTGAATTTTCATATTAATTCAATGAGCCGAAATCCATTGCAAATAAATGCAAAAGCCACACCTTCGGATCGATGTCATTACCTTCTCAAGGTACACACCACCTTCTCAAGGGCAACTTGGGACATGGGCAATAAAGGCTGGCCCAACCAGTGATGTTTATATCCCATGACAGATAGTTTTAAAACAAAACATTATCCATCAGTTGCAGCCTCAACTAGTGCAGATACCAAATAAATGCCAGGGGTAATGCTGCCCCTCAAGTATAAATCTTACTACCATCAATAAAGTGCAAAGTGTTCCTCAGTGACAATATTTCACTTGAATGATCTCTCTGTATCATAAGCACCAGTGGGAGTTCAACAGATGTTACATCTTGATGTGCATTTTTTGAAAATTAGTGGATGCTCCAAGATGTTTCCACAATATGAAATTTTAAAAATGTTGAAAGATACAGAACATCACTAATATCACCAAACATCTGTTGGCAGTTCACATTTTAGCTATATTTTAATTAGAAACTATATCAAAACCATTTACTAATTTGTATTGGAATTTTTAAATAATTCATAACAAATGAAGATGACATCCTTCCATTTGTCATTCCTCACATACTGAAGCTATATGCAGCAAGATCTGGACAACGTCAAGGCTAAAGTTAGGGTGGCAAGTAACATTTGCATCACACAAATGCCAGGCAACAACCATCTCCAAAAGGGAATCCAGATATTACCCCTGACATTGATTGGAATTACCATTGCGAGAGTTACGATTGACTATATATTGAACTGAATCAGCCATATACTGTGGCAATAAAAACAGATCAAAACTAAGAATTCTATAGTGAGTAACTCATCTCATGTCTTTCCATTGCCATTTATGAGGCACAGATCAGAAGTCTGACTCTCTGCTTGCCTGGATGGCCACAAGCTCCTAAACATTCAAAAAGTTCAACACCATCCAAGTCAAAGCATCCCACTTGATTATTGTCCCAATGCCCAATCATTGCAATATTCAGTTGGCTTCACCACTGATCCATTAGGCTGCAGTGTATATTGTCTCCCAAGATGTACTGTAACAACTTACTTTGGTTCCTTTAGCAGCACCTAACAAACTTATAACTACCCAAAAGCATAAGGGATGAAGATGGATGGGACCACTACCACCTGCGTGTTCCCCTCCAAGCCACACATCATGACTTGCAACAGCAATGTAGTCCCCTCACTGTTGCTGGACCAAAATCTTGCAACTTCCAACTTAACAGCACTGCTGGAATATTGAAAGGATAGCAATGCTGTAACAGGGCTACTTCTCAAGGGTTATGAAGGATGACCTAGTCTGCACTACCTATCTCTCAAGCATGAATCCAAATACCTCCACACACTCTTAACCTTAATATTATTACAATTATGCAGCTCTTCCTTTTCCTTGCCTGGTTATGTTCTGTAACTACAAAGTTGAAAAAAGATCTTTTGTTACAAACAGTTACCATTTCACTGATGAGGCATCAGGAAAATTTGCATCCAACAACCTGCTCTAAAAATGCTGTTCAAAGTTCGACAGTTGTGATAAATTGCACAACAGCAGCTGGGTAATCTACCATATTCAAAAACAAGTCAACCACACTCCAAACAAAACAACTCAATCTTATTTTTTTTTAAAAAACAAATCCAGGATCTGAACAGACATCTTCATCAGAACTAATCCGTTCTTCCTTGGGTCATACCCTATCAGTGTACCATGTTTCACTGAAATCTGCCCTTTAACTTTTGAGAAATTTTGTTTACTTACAAACAAAGGGTAAAGCATTTATAGAACATAGAACAATACAGCACAGAACAGGCCCTTCGGCCCACGATGTTGTGCCGAACATCTATCCTAGATTAAGCACCCATCCATGTACCTATCCAATTGCCGCTTAAAGGTCGCCAATGATTCTGACTCTACCACTCCCACGGGCAGCGCATTCCATGCCCCCACCACTCTCTGGGTAAAGAATCCACCCCTGACATCTCCCCTATACCTTCCACCCTTCACCTTAAATTTATGTCCCCTTGTAACACTCTGTTGTACCCGGGGAACAAGTTTCTGACTGTCTACTCTATCTATTCCTCTGATCATCTTATAAACCTCTATCAAGTCACCTCTCATCCTTCGCCGTTCCAACGAGAAAAGGCAGAGAACTCTCAACCTATCCTTGTACGACCTATTCTCCATTCCAGGCAACATACCTGGTAAATCTTCTCTGCACCCTCTCCAAAGTTTCCACATCTTTCCTAAAGTGAGGCGACCAGAACTGCACACAGTACTCCAAATGTGGCCTAACCAAATCCTGTACAGCTGCAACATCACTTCACGACTCTTGAATTCAATCCCTCTGCTAATGAACGCTAATACACCATAGGCCTTCTTACAAGCTCTATCCACCTGAGTGGCAACTTTCAATTGTGGCAGTAATAAATATTTCTTGGCAGCAAAAGTCACTGTGTTAAACTGGCTTAAAAAGTACGAAACTAAGATAGAGTTAATGTAACCTCGAAAGTCTCTAAGTTAAAAATCACACAACACCAGGTTATAGTCCAACAGGTTTAATTGGAAGCACACTAGCTTTCGGAGCGGAGCTTCCAATTAAACCTGCTGGACTATAACCTGGTGTTGTGCGATTTTTTAACTTTGTACACCCCAGTCCAACACCGGCATCTCCAAATCGAAAGTCTCTGGTCAACTGCACAAAGCCAGCAACACTTAAGCTTCTGACAAGACATCACCTGACTTACGGAGTCAGAGTTATACAACATAGAAACAGACTCTTCTCTCCAACGTGTCCATGTCAACCAGATACCGTATACTGACATTATAATTGTACCTACCTCCTCTGGCAGCTTGTTCCATACACGCACCACCCCCTGCATGAAACAGTTGACCTTTAAATCTTTCCCCTCTCATCTTACACCTACAATTATGTCACTGATGATAATAATCTTGCTCTTTGTTAGATGGGTGTCTCACAAGCTGTTTGCAAAGCACCAAGACACACATGCTCACACTCAGAAGGAAGGCCTGCTGGATCTTTAGCCCATCAAATCGCCTTCCTCCCAAATGCAGATTCTTGGATTGACAATGCCTGGAGATTCTGACCAATTAGAGGCCAGCAGCTCCAGCACTTAGCAGAACCACTGAGGCAGCGTGGTTGCTGCTGGTAAAGCAAACCTCAGTTGCAGAATATGGAGGAGTGACATAGGGACAAAAAGGTAGATGTTGTTGGGAGGTCAAGTAGGGGAAATCAGAAGAAAGAGGAGGAGGTGGTTGTCAACAACCAGCCCATGCCCATGACCTCAATCATGCAGGGATTACTGCACATTGAGGGCATCGCCACTTGACGAGCAGTGAGCACAGTTATACCTGTGTGCAGGCCAATTGTTATTTGTCCCAATTTGTCAAGGAATTTTATTTAATATATACTCAATATTATATAAAATTGTCAATACACATGACACACTATCAATCAGTGAACAGTCAATAAAAGAAATACAAAGAAACGGGATCTTGAAAACAAACGCCTCAACTCCCTCTATAACCAACAGGAAAAGCAGTACACAGAACCAATAAAATAAACCACATCGCAATCCTCTAAATAAAAACAGTGAACTGAAAAACAGCAGATAAAAGGAACCCACATGCCAGCAGCCCCAGCCAAATTAACTGTCCCCAGAGCTACACAAAACTCAATGCACATATGGAAACACGATTCAATCACAACCTACACGACAAGGTACAGTGCAAACATGATATACACAAAAGAGTAATTGCAAACTGCGAGGGGCAGAGTCCACTCACAAAACAGGAGCTGCCCCGATATATGGGCCACTCGCAGAGTCAGCCATCTGACCCAGAATCCACTTTCCAAACTAGAACCTGCCTCCGACAGCAGGATTTGCTCCCAAGGGCAGGTACTCCTCCTATCGGCAAGGTGTACACAATGCACACAACAGCTCAGCTTCCCCATGAGGTCTGCTCCACTCACACCGCCACAATCTGCTCCTGGAGGCCCAGCCCCATAAAATGAACCAGCCTCAATAAAGTCGGACTCACCACAGAAGTTCAGTCTATACACTGGAAGCAAGGCATGGCAGATAAGAAGTTCGGTCCAAACAGCTAACTGTGGAACAAAGAATAAGTTCCACTACCAAACCTTGTCAAGGTATACTGCAGTCAGATGGCAAGTGGCAATAGACATTAATTGACCACTTATCGGTTTGAAGTGGAGATGGAGCTGGAAGGTGACCCACACCCTTTCCCACTCAGAACGTATTTGGGTGAAGGAATAAAGGCATTAGGTATTGGAATGACATCCACCTCGTTTTACAGGACTCTTGGCTCATTCCTCAGCTCCAGGCACATTGTGGATCAATAAACTCTACACAGCAGGGGAGCTGTCAGTGGTTCTGATTTAATAGTTTGCACTATTTAGTCAATCAAGGCAAATTAAATCAGACTTTTTATAAAAATTATAAATACATTATTATTAAAATTCTTGGTTTTCACATTTATTTTCTTAAGTGATTTAAACAATTGTTTGAAAATAATACATGAAGTCAAATAGAGAGGGAACACGACATCACCTCAAGATGACCTCTTTTTGCTTTTTCCACAATAGAGTAACTAAGTACATCAATCTCTTGTAAAATTGACATCAGTTGACTATGATTGCACTTCTATTTTAAACACGAAAATTAAATCAACACTTAAAAGCAAATTTTGTGTTAATCAGCAAACTGACAGGTCTCTGTGCTGAAGAAAGCTGCCCACAAAAGACAGCAAGTTTTGTGACCTAGATTTTTTGGCATTAATTTAATGTATATGTCAGTTTGTGAAGACCTCCGGCATCAGGCAACAATGTTGCATTCAAGAAAAGAAGGCAATCACAATGATGATTTCTCAGACAGCAAATCAGGAATTAACAAATAATTTATTCATGTGTGCCTTAATAGAAAAGTTAAAATAAATGTCAGGACAAACACACAAAATTAAATGTGACAGTAGAATTATTGCAAGCAGATATTTAAAAATCTATGACATTATTATGGAGTAAAGAAATTTGATATTCCACAATAACAAAATTAGTACTTAAAAGGCAAATACATTTTTCAGCAGTAATACTTAATTTGTATAAGGCTAACAAAGAAAAAGTCAAAACTCAAATGCCTGCATGGATTTCCAATTGATTTCCATTTGTGAAGTTCAAAATGACCTTGTGGTGAACAGCCAACTTATGGATTTTTGCATTTCGTTCTTCATGTGCAGATGCCACTAGGCGCTGTCAATTTCACAGTGTAATGACCACCAATGTCAACACTTTCACAGTCATTCCAGTAAGAAAATCAATGATGTTTAAAAAAAGTTACCAGCAACGAGGATAACAAGGTAGAGTAATGGTCATGAAACAAACAGGTTTGGGAATGCAGAATGGAAATTGTTAACTATGTGAGGAAAAGTAGGTTGGGGGTTTGACTGTGCAAAAGGAGTTAAGTGGCTGTAAGGGTTCCATGTTTCCAAGCTTAGTTCTTTCCAATAATACTATGCCTCTGCTTCTCTTCTAAAACTGAATTTTAGCAATTCATTCTGGTCAACTTCCCTGATCCCCAATTCTAGATCATCTCAGCAGGGAATACAAATCCCTGTATTCTTGGCTCCCTGATCCCAGAACTACTTGCAAATTTCATAGGTCCGGAAAGCAGTCCCCACAAGTATTCCAGATTCTACGAACAGTAATCCCAAACCTATTATTGTTACATTCCAAGAACACTCTAAATTTCCTACTGAGTTTACTCAAAATTTCACCAGATCTTTCCAGTTACTCCTTGGTTCAATGGTTACCCCAACAGTTTATAATTTACTATACCTGATAATATTTTACAAACTCCCTTTACTTAAAATTCATTTGTGGGATGTGGGCATCACTGGCTACTCCAGCATTACTTGCCTATCACAAAGTGCCTTTAAGAAAGTGATCATCAGTCTTCTTGCACTGCTCCATTCCACTGAATGCATAGACACCCGCAATGCTATTAGGGAAGTGAGATCCAAGAACTTGATATAAGAGCTGCCAGGTTCAGTTATTTGGTGCCAAATTAGGATGATGCGTGACTTAGAGGAGAATGTGCAGGGGGTGTGTTTCCATTCTGTATGACTCTATAAATGATGCATCTACGACTAGTGGCCAGGTGATGTGGTAAAGTGCGATTTTTCTCCCTCACCACATTCCACCGACCCAGTCCAGCAGCTATGCACTTTAGGATTTGGCCAGCAATGGTGCTATTGAGCCACAAGGTGATGGAATTTAAGATCTTCCAGTGCCCGGGTCAATTTTGGATGGTCACACGACATCTGATTGCATTCCTTTTAGCGGTTATCGATTCTCCATCAATTTTGATTTTGTTTATTGGCTTGCTAGGTCTGACATTACATGTCAATCAGATCTAGCAAGAATGGCAAATTTCCTTCCCTAAAGGGGATCAAGGTTGAACCAGATGGGTTTTTACAACAATTGGCAATGGTTTTCACAATCACCATTATAAAGACCTAACATTAATTCCAAATTACTTAATTTAATTCAAATTCATTCATGGTAGCATTTAAACCCCTGAACTCAAAGCTTTAACTGAGCTCTTTGAATTGTTGGCCCAGTGACATGATCCACTGCATTCCCCAGAAGTTAAACTAAAAACGACAAGCTCAAGAGTCTGATTTTTTTTAAAGCATCAGAGACCAATGCATGATGGTAAACTTCAGGTCAGTTTAGAACTGTATACTTTTTTTAAAAAAACACACAAAGTAGAACAGCTTACTGAAGAAAGATGAACCCACACCTTAAGTGGTTCATATGTGGAAGAGACATGTTTACAAAGAACAAAACTGCAGCCCCAAAGATTCAGCTGTTTATAATGGAATTGCACTACCCTTCAACTTAATCTCAAGATGTGCTGAAACATGATAAAACCATAGAATGTCTTCAAATCAGCTCAAACCTTAAGCCTACAGCAGATGGTATTATACAAGATTGAATTGGATGATAACATGTTTTCAAAGAATGGGCCCCTCTTTTGGCACAGTTGTAGTGTCCATACCTGTACCAGGAGTCCTGGCTTCAAGTCCCATCTGCTCCACAGGTGTGCAATAACACCTCTGCACAAGTTCATTAGAATAAAATATTTTCAAAGACCATAGCTGTTTAGAGTGTATTCACCATTTGCTGTACATAGATGACAGCTTCAATTAGGGGACACATGTTCTGAAATGCTGAGCTGATGCAATGATATGGAGGAGCCGTTGTTGGTCTGGGACGTACAAAGTTAAAAATCACACACCACCAGGTTTTAGTCCAACAGATTTATTTGGAAGCACTACTCCTTCATCAGATGGTTGTGCAGCAGCACCATGAGACACAGAATTTATAGCAAACTGAAATGTCATGCAACTGAAATGATATATTGAATAAACGTAGATTGCTGTGAAGTCTTTCAGCTTTTAGAATGGGTTGCGGGTTTCAGTTCATTCATATGTAAGTCCCAGAACTTCTTTTAAATCACATTCTTGAGGTAACTTAAAGTTTTATAAAAAAAAGTGACATCTCAATCAGACAATGTGTTAAAGATATGAGGTTAGAGTCTGTCTGTATCCCAATCTTGAGTCAGACTGGTTCTATTTCCAAAGTGGAATTTATAAAATATTACATGGATTGACTACCTGCATACTGTGCGCTTTTTGAGCAAAATAGAATGTATCTGCAAATATAATTCTGCAAATGCATATTCACCCCATAGACTTGTGTGTGCGTGCATGACAGAGTGTGCATTTGTGTGCATACATGCTTGGTAAATTGTATTTGCGTTTGAGTGTGTTGGAGTATAAGTCTGTGAGAGTGTGGGGGGTGTATGTGTGCAAGTATGAGAGAGAGCATGTGTATGAGAGAGGGTCTGCATGAGTGCGTGAGTATAAAAGAGTGTGCATGTATCTGTGCGAGAGTATGTAGTGTAGTGGGGTCACCTGTAGTGTGACATGAATACAAGGTCCCTATTGAGGCCATCCTAATGGGTACTGAACTTGGCTACCAGCCTCTGTGTTGTTGCATTTCCCGAAGTCTGCCTTGGAGGATGGTGACCCGAAGATCTGAGGCCGAATGCCCCTGACTGCCGAAGCAAGACAGTGTACAAATCAAGAATAATGGTCATGAAAATGGGATAATTGAATGACCTGTCAGCTGACTTGTAAAGAGAGACTGATTGGAAGCAAGGGGTAATCCAGAGGACCGATTACCCTGCAAATCACTCAGCAACTGCATTCTCGCTGACCTTTGCATCACTGTTTATGACTGACAGCATCATACTTTGTAATAAAATCTGTAAAATGTTAACTCTGCATTTAAAAGCTTAACTATGGAACAGAGACAACAGCTAGTCTCTCTAGCAGTAGCAACCAACACTTGCACCCAACATAACCGTTACATTACAGACCCTATTCATATAATCCAAACACACCAGTGGTTAGTTGATGTGGCAATTTACAATCATGGGCAAGAAATTCTGTTACAATGCCAATGCTAGAATTTGGTGCTTGTCGTCTATAATTAATTCTAGACTAATTTCTATGGTTTGCAAACCAGCAGGAAAACAAGTGCATTAAAAGTGAATGCATTTGCCCAGGCTATTCAGTCACTGTAATTACCAAACAATTATTGTTCTAGATAATGACGGCTGAAACTCTCAAAAGATATTATTGAAAATATTCAGTGATTTTAAAACTGAAATACTTCATGAGTTACGATCTTGCACAGCAGTATAATACTTATCCTTTCAGAATATAACTTGACAGATCAGGCATGAAGTCAAATAAAATGCTCAAAGCAGAAATGAAATACAAACATGCACATTTAAAAGATGGTATTTACACAATGACAGCAATAAATATTGTTCCTTCTGTCTATTGGGTTCACACAAAGTTGGTTTCAATCAGTAATCCAGAGGCCCCATAATTCCATAGTGTCTTAGTTCAAATCCCACCAATGGAATTTAAATAGAATGAATTCTCAAATCTGAAATGAAAAGCTATTCCTAGTAATAATGACCCATTGACCTACTGGCCCATTGAGTTGCTCACTTATTAAAGAGAATTGATAGATAGTGAGTTTAACCTGAGGATCACCACGTCTCAGGAGAATGAAGAAGAAGGAGGAGAATCTGTCACAGTAACCTCAGCAGAATAGAAAGTGAACCCATGCTGCTGGCAACTCTATATCACAACCCAGCCATTTAGCCAACTAAGCTAAGCAACCCCTTAACAGTCTACTCCCTCATAAGCAACAGATGACCAGTGGTGATTTAACCCAGGGCTCACTATGCCTCAGGCAAGGGGAGACACTGGGAAAGTGAATCCTTTTTGGTAACCGCAACTGGTGAGGGAAAGCTGTTGTTGTTACTCATCCAGCTAAATGAGCTAACCAACCACTTGGTTAAGAATGACAATGAAGCCACTGAATCACATCACATTTTAAAAATTCATTTAGAGGATGAGGGTGTCACTGGCCAGGGCAGTTTAAGAGTCAACCACATTGTGTGGGTCTGGAGTCACATATAGGTCAAAACAGGTAAGGGTGGCAGTTTCCTCCCATAAAAGACATTAGCAAATCAGATGAGTTTATTCAACATTCGACAATGGATTCATGGTCATTATTAAACTCTTAATTCCAGATTTGTATTGAATTCAAATTTCACCCTCTGCCATGGTAGAATTTGAACTCAGGTCCCCAGGATAGAACCTAGGTCACTGGGTTAATAGTCTAGCGATAATATCACTAGGCCATCACATCCGCAATGAGGACGGAAATGAGCTGCCCTTGTGGTCAAGCTAACACGTGAGCCTAACAAACCACTTAGTTGTATTATTCTATGACAGGGATCTTACAGTGCTGTTGTAATGTCCTTACCTCTGAGTCAGGAGGACCAGGTTCAAGTTCTACCTGCTCCAAAGTATATAATAACATTTCTGAACATGTTGATTGGAAAATATAAAAGCTATTGCTACAACTGCAAAAAAAATGAATAAAATTGGACAGATCTTCCAGCATTTAGAAATGCAAAGGCAAACTGTGCCCTGTCAACCCTGCAATGCCCTCCTTACTAAGACCGAGGGACTTGAGCCAAAAGTGAGTGAGTTGTTGTACATAGTAGTCAAGTAACAGTCTGACGTAGTTGTATTAACCAAATGACACAATGTTCCAAACCCACAACTTTACCACTTAGAAGGACAAGGGATGGAAATGCCAACACATGAAAATTCCCATGGTAAACATCATTCTAATTTAGAACTATATTCCCATTCCTTCGGTGTCCCTGGATCTAAATTCTGGAACCTCTTTCTGAACAGCACCGTGGGAATACCTATATCCTAGATGGATTGCAGTGGTTCACCACCATCTTCTCAACAACAATTAGAGATGAGAAAGTATGACAAGTATGAAATGCTCACAAACCATGAAACAACACAAAAATCAAAGCATCACTAAAATAATTACAAACTAACCACAAAGACTAAAATTTGTATTTAATTAATTATGCCTTTATCGATTATATTTTAAGTGTATTAACATTTAAATTAGAATAAAAAGCAATGGTAAACATTGAAGTAGTAAGAAATATTTTGAAGTGAAAATATTTAACAAAACCCTTGCACTTTGTGCTTATTAATGGCATGGAGACATTGTCTTCTACCCAATGCTATGTGAGATGAATAGCAGCAGGAGGCCGATGGAATGAAACCAATCTCTTCAGAGCCCGTAAGAATGAAAGAAAATTAAATTCTTCTCATTAGCTTACAGCTGATGTCTGTGAACAATATAGGTCAGGAGGTGTAGAGGGGGTTGGGAAAGCAAGACTGCACTTGCTTTGCTGTGCTCTAACATATGTTGGTAACAGCAACTAACAGAAATTACACCATCTGCTAAGTTACATATAGAGACACTAAGTGATTTCAATAACAAAAAAAAATAAGGCTACCACAAATGGAAAAAAGTAGTGAACAGAACTGCCTTTTGTTTTAAATTGTAATGAAAAGATCAATTCACCATTAAATAAAGTGAACACTACTAACAGTTTTTTCCAAGCACTTCAATTCTGACAAAAAGTAAAGGCTGTAATTTTATAGTGGAATTGTAGGTAGTTAATATATTTCTTCCAATGTAAATGACGTTTGAGCTCCTGAGCCCACCCACTCTAGGTCAACGGTATCTTACTCTTTCCTTTTCATCTTTTTTATTTTTCTTCATATTTTGCTGTATGGGTTTTCTCAGATTCCAAAGATGTGCAGGTTGGGTAGATTGGCCGTGCTAAATTGCCCAGTGTCTACGGATGTGCAGGCAAGGTGGACTAGTCATGGGAAATGCAGGGTTACAGGGACAGGGTATAGAATTAGAATCCCTACACTGTGGAAACAGGCCAACAAGTTCACGCCGACCCTCCGAAGAGTAACTGTCGCTAGAAGACGCAAATAGATAAACGTTATACCTAGATGCGTTAATTAGGAGTGCAAATGGCAAAACATTTGAACTCGAACTGGCTAATGCATGTGTTTTTTTACAAAAGCCAAGGAGATCGACATCTGTACAACTTGAGCTGAAAATGTGTTGCTGGAAAAGCGCAGCAGGTCAGGCAGCATCCAAGGAGCAGGAGATTCGACGTTTCGGGCATAAGCCCTTCATTATGCCCGAAACATCGATTCTCCTGTTCCTTGGATGCTGCATGACCTGCTGCGCTTTTCCAGCAACACATTTTCAGCTCTGATCTCCAGCATCTGCAGTCCTCACTTTCTCCATCTGTACAACTTGCGCTACTTGCAAGGGGTTCAAAATGAAAACTACATTCATTTTAGCGAAACAATAAGCAAAACTCTTTCTAGTTAGCCGGCAGATACTTGACTGGGTTCCGTAAAACTGGCAAACCTAACGAAAATGCAGGATTTACGTGCCCGTCGTCAACTTTGAGAGAAACGCCAAGGCAATAAAACCTTCACTGCAGCGCACAGTCCTAAATGTGTATCACAAGTGAATCATGTATCAATTCTGCAAACAAATTGCTGCACATCGCTGATGATTTCTGACTGCGCGTGGTATGTAAGATGTGACTGGGAGGGAATACAGGCGCCATCATCAATTCGGAGTCACCAAACTGATGGAGCTTTTGCATATCAATAACCCGAATCGGGAGGCTGTGACTGCCATTTGAGCGCTCACCTTATGAAGTTTCCACATGGCTCCGAGTGCCTTCACCTCATGACTGGAGTGTTTACCTTCCTCCAGGCATTGGTAACAGACTGGGGTCTTGCAGTTGACACAGTACATGCTGTGATTCTCCAGCTCGTGGTCGGTGCAGGTGGAGATTTTGCGCGGGCTCAGCCTCCGGCAGATTCTGCCTTGGGCGGGAGGGAGAAGGCGATGCTTGACGAGCGGGCCGCGGGGGGGATGGCACCTCAACCGGCAAGCCTCGCAGTAAAAGACGTCGCACTGCTCGCACATGACCGTGGCCTCCTTGGGCGCCTTCTCGCACAGCTGGCACTTGAGGGCCACGGCCCGGCCCTGCTGGTAGCGGTCGATGATCCCCTCGAGCACTCGGTTCTTGGGGAAGCCGCGGAGCCCCCGCTCGTCCAGGATCAGGCTGCGGTGGCACTGCGGGCAAGTGATGCACGAGTTGCGGGGGGGCACCGCCGGCGATGGCGGGAAGACCCTCACCCCATTCGGGGACCGCTGACACGGGGTGGTCGGGGCGCTCGCGAAGCCGGCGTAGGAGCCGTAGCCGCTGTCGGCTTCGCTGTACAGGCTCATCTTGTCCAGGTCCAGGTAGTCGTAGTCGGAGCCTGAAGCGCGGCTTGGAGGAGACTCGGCTTCAGGTGTCTGGACCAGGATGTTGCGAGCGCAAGCCATGCACAGGTTGTGGGAGCAGGGCAAAATGATGGGCTCCCGGTAAAAAGCCCCGCACACCGGGCACTTCAGCTCTTCCTCCATCTCCTCCATCATGGGGGCATCAGAGGAAGGAGAAAAAAGATCTACCCTGCAGATAGAGCGCGCCGCTCACCAGCCGGATGCTCAGTGAAGATGCTCTCTGCTCCTCCCGCTGCAGCCGCGGCTCCAGAGCAGGCGGATCCAGCGCCCCGCCCACTCCCCCCCATCCCCAGCAAACCCCCGCTCTCCGCCGCTTCCATTGGTCACTCCATCCGGGCCACGTTCGATCCTGGCTGGCCAGCTCAACCTGTCAATCACGGAGGCACTGCAGCCGCCCTGTGGCAGGATTGGAGGTGGGAGCGGAGGTGGGGGGAGCGGGGGTGCTGTTAGATAAGCATCCTGCGGTTCACCTATAATTGGAAATTGCGAGGGTGCTAAGGTTTTAGCGAGTACCGATATGTTGTCTCCCTTGTTTGGATGTGATGTACATCAAATGATGATCAATAACTGATATGTGTTATTAAAACGCGTGAAATTTACGAGTGTTGATGATTCCATTTTCCCCATTTTCTGCATTTGGAAATAGCCATTATAGATTTTTCACCTGGATTTGCGTTCGATTACAAGAGTACAGAAACATATAACCCATATATAGTCTGATATTTGATAAAGAATTTTACGTCGGCAAAACGGTTTTCTTGACGGCAATGAAATAAATCTTTGTGGAAATGGATGTTGTGTGTGAACAATGTGCACTATCAGTACACAATACAAAATAGGTTTGTCCATATATCAAGCTGCATTAATGATACACCTCAACTATCAAGGCTTCTCCAGCTTTCTGCTTCTGAAAGAAAGAAAAGATCTGTATTCACTGGGTTTGAATTTTGTCAAGATTAGCCAACCAAATCTTTGGGAAGGCATAACTGGAAGCTGTCAGAACTAATGAGAATCAGGTCACATCGAAAAGGAAATGGGGGTAAACAAATTGTTCTCCACCACCCACCCTCTACCAGCTTCAATCCCTCACCATTGTAATTTGCTCAAAAATCTGTGGCAGCGGGGTTTTAAGGTGAGCTGATGTAAGATTCAATCATGGACGTTATGTCGTTTTTTAAAAAAATAATTGTACACAACGAGGGAACTTCTAAAAAGATTATCAAAGGAAGCAATTTTGGGGGAGGCTCTTGGCTGTCTTTTATGAAAGTCTATTCTCCTCAGGACTATTGGGAGTTGTAAAATGAACAGCTTAAATAGCTTGTGCTTTCCGATCACTGCACTCAGGGAATTAACATTGTGATAGAGACGTCTATAATATTGTTTCAGCGTGCTGTTACAGTTAACCGTACTGATTCACAGAATCAAGTGTTACCGTTGAAGGAGGCCATTCGGCCCATTATACCTACTCCAGGATCGCTAAACGAGCGTTATGACCGAATGATATATCCTGCTTTTTGCTGTACCTTTGCGCATTATTTATTCTAAATAATCATCCTATGTCCCATTGAATGTCTCAATTGAACCTGTCTCCAGCACACCTCCAGATAGTGTATTCCATATCCTGACTATTCACTGACTGAAAAGATTTTTCCTTCCTTGCTTCTTTTGTAGATCACGTTTAATCTGTACCATATCTGAGCAAAAACAGTTTCTGTCTAACCAACTTTACCCAACCTGCTCATGGTTTTGAAAACCTCTATCAGATCTCCTCAGCCTTCTTCTCTCGAAGGAGAACAGTACCAGTTTCTTCAATCTATTGTCATAAGTGAAGTTCTTCATCCCTGGAACCATTCTTGTAACCACCTCTACAGATCTCCAATGTGTTCACATCTTTCCTATGATGTGGCATCAGGAACTGCAACTAATACTCCAGCTGATGTCTAACAAGTGTCTTATACAAGTTTAATGTCACCTCCTTGCTGTTGTACACTATTGATATAGAGTCATTGAGTCATAGAGTCATAAAGCATGGAACAGGTCATTCTAAGTAGAACTAGTCCCATTTCCCTGGCTTTGGCACATATCCCTCCAAACCTTTCCTATTCATGTATCTGTTCAAATATCCTAAATGTTGTAGTTGTACCCACCTCTACCATTTCCTCTAGCTGCTCACTCCATACATGCACAACTCTCGATGTGAAAACGTTACTCCTCAGGTTCCTCTTAAATCTTTCCCCTCTTACTTTAAACCTATGCCGTCTAGTTTTGGACCCCCCAACCATCTGAAAAACAAACTTGGCTATTCACCTTATCTATGCCCCTCATGATTTTGTAAACTTCCATAAGATTACCCCTCAGCCTCCAATTCGTTTGGGGAAAATGTCCCAGTCGATCAAACCTCTCCTTATAACTCCAGCTCTCGCAACATCCTTGTAATTTTTTTCTCTACTCTTTCTAGTTTAACAAGATCTTTCCTATAGCATGCTGTCTCTCCATATTCTCTGTACTAAAATGTACTACCTCAAACTTCTCTCCATTGAGGTTATTTGACACATATCCACCCACTTGTCAATGTCCCTCAGAAGTTCCACCTTTCCTCATCACAGTTTTCAATACTTCCAAGTTGTGTGTCATCTGCAAACTTTGAAATTGTCTCCTATATGAGATCTGGATCACTATATATATCAGAAAAAGCAAGGGTCCCAATACCAATCACTAGGAAATGTAACTACAAACCTTCTGCCATGTAAAAAAGTACCCTTTAACAATACTCTATGTTTGCTGTACTCAGGCAATTTTGATCCATTCTGTTCCTGTTCCTTTTATCCATGACCTATGAATTTCTTCACAAGTCTGATGCTGATTTAATTTGATTCATATGAATTGGATGCCTATTCTGGAAATTATTTAACATGCTGTATTGTGAGGTTAAACAAGTAAAATCACCACAATTCCATTCTCTCATTAGGGAGAGACAACTTGTGGCAGTTTAACCTGAGGGTTGAAACACCTCAGGTGAGGTGGGAGACTAAAAATGAGAGCCCTTCATGGTAACCTCAACTGAGGCAGGAATTGAGCCCATGTTATTGGTGTTGCTGTGCACTGCAAGCCAGCTGACTAAGCTAACTGGCACCCATAATTGTAAGGTAATTCATCTCCAACTGGTACAGACTGTGCTTTTGTCTTCTGAGAATCAAGTGCATTACTGTGGATGTCATTGTTACATCATATAAATCACAACTTCATTATTCTATTGACTGGTTACAGTCTAGTTAAAAATGATCTATTTATCCAAACTGTCTGTGTTCTGTTAATTTGGCGATCCTCCATCCATACTATATATTACCATAACTTCATGAACTCTTTACTTGTAACTTGTCATTTTGTTTCCTGTATTTGATACTTGAGGGTACTTTAAGCTTCCAGGGCTCATAGGTATAGTTCATGTTGGAACATCAAAAAAATGCTGGTGTTTTGGAAACCACTAACTTATGCCTTTAACTAGAGCCTGTTGATCTGCATGCCAGTTTCTCAGGCTTCCACCAGGTTGAACAAGGTGAGAGATTTGTGAACTTTTGAGAAGCTGGAAGGCCTTTAAGTATTGAAATAAGATGACTGTTTCTTTGCCTAGTTATAAGTATTTGCCACCAGGAGAATGTCCGTCCACTGCAATTCAGATGGTTTCCACTACTTTAATGATAATTTCTGTGACCTTAGCACTTTTTGATTTTGGTCTTCCCAACTGTCAGTCTTCTCAGCAGCGCAGAAGCAGCTCATGCAGGCCTACCTTGGACCTTGGAGCAAAATGGGCAACACCAGGATCATCAGCAGCAATAAGAGCAGCTACAGTAGCTGCCTTCTTCTTAACCATCTGCTACTCTGCATCTGGTACACACAGAAATCCAGTTTGCAATAGGTCATACCTCAAACATAGGGTTTACAGGCAGAGAATAAAGTTCCTCAGCAATTTTTTTTAAAATTCACCCATAGCATGATTTTATTGCTGTTCCTAGTTGCACTTGAGAAGGTGGTGTTGTGCTGCCTTCTTGAACTGCTACAGTCCATATGTTGGACGCTGACCAAATATACCGTTAGGGAGGGAGTTCAAGGATTTTGGCCCTGTGACCTTGAAAGAATAGTGATATACTTCTAAGGCAGGATGGTGGAGGAGAATTTGTAGTTGTTGATTTTTCCATGTATCTACTGCCTTTGTCCTTCTAGATGCAAGTGGCCATAGATTTGGAAGGTACTGCATAAGGATCTTTGGTGAATTTTAGCAGTGTATCTACACTGCAGAAAGTTGTGTGCACAGCCCGTATCATCACAGAAGCCAACGTCCCATTCAAGGACTCCACCTACACCTCTGTTGATAGTGTTGGTGTTGATAGTGGGGAGTTCAGTGATGGTAGCAGCATTGAATGTCAAAGGGTGGGTAGTTTATCTCTTATTGGAGATGGTCATTGACTAGTATTTGTGTGGCATGAATATTACTTGCCACTTGTCAGCCCAAGTCTGGATATTGTCTAGTTCTTGTTATATTTGGACATAGACTGATACAGTGTCTGGGGAATTGCAGATAGTACTGAACATGATGCAATTTTCGACAAACATGCTGCCTTCTGACCTTATGATAGAGGGAAGGTTATTAATGAAGCAGTTGAAGATGGTTGGACCTAGTACGTCCTGAGGAAGTCCTGCAGAGATGTCCTGGAATTGAAATGACTGACTTCCAACAACCACGACCAACTTACTTTGTGTCAGATATGATTCCACTAAGTGGAGCATTGCCCCCTGACGCACACAGATTCCAGTTTTGCTAGGGCTCCTTAATGTCAGACTCAGTCAAATGCAGCCTTGATGTCAAATCACTCTCACTTCACCTCTGGAATTCAGCTCTTTTGTCCATGTTTGAACTAAGGCTGTAGTGAGATCAGAAGTTGAGTGGCCCTAGCAGAACCAGACTGGGGCATCACTGAGGAGGTTATTGCTTAGCAAATGCTGTTTGATAGCACTGTTGATGATACCTTCCATCATTTTACTGATGATCAAGAGTAGACTGATTGGCAATAATTAGCTGTAAGTAGTCCTGTTTGGTAGTTTCACCAGGTTGATACCTCATTTTTAGATATGCCCAGTGCTGCTCCTGGCATGCCCTTCTGTACTTTCCATTGAACCTGAATCGATCCCCTGATTTAATGGTAATGGTGGGGGACATTAAAATCCCCCCTCCCATATTACATTTTATATTCTTACCACCCTCTATGCCTTCTCTAAGTGTTGTTCACCATGGATGAGTACTGATTCAGCAGCCAAGGAACGGCTGTACATGGTAATAGAGTTATAGAGTCAAAGAGATGTACAGCACAGAAACAGACTCTTCAGTCCAGCACATTCATGTCGACCAGATATCCCACCCCAATCTGGTCCCACCTGCCAGCACCTGGCCCATTTTCCTCCAAACCCTTCCTATTCATATACTCATCCAGACGCCTTTTAAATGTTGCTATTGTACCAGTCTCCACCACTTCCTCTGGCAGCTCATTCCATACACATACCACCGTCTGTGTGAAACATTTGCCTCTTAGGTCTCTTTTATATCATTCTCCTCTGACCCTAAACCTATGCCCTCTTGTTCTGGACTCCCTATCCTAAGGAAAAGACCCTGCCTATTTATCCTATCCATGGCCCTCATGATTTTATAAACCTCTATATAAGGTCACCCCTCAGCCTCTGACACTCCAGGGAAAACAGCCCCAGCCTATTCAACCTGTCCCTTTAGCTCAAATCCTGGCAACATCCTTGCAAATCTTTTCAAGGTTTCACTACATTTTTCCGATAGGAAGGAGATCAGAATTGCACTCAATATTCTAACAGTGGCCTAACTGTCCTGTCCAGCCGCAACATGATCTCCCAACTCCTGCACTCAATACTCTGACCAATAGAAGAAAGCATAATCAAATGCCTTCTTCACTATCCTATCTGCCTGTGACTCTACTTTAAGGGAGCTATGAGCCTGCACGCCAAGTTCTCTTTATTCAGCAACACTCCCTAGGACCTTACCATTAAGTGTATAAGTCCTGCTAAGTTTTGATTTCCCAAAATGCAGCACCTTGCATTTATCTAAATTTAACTCCATCTGCCACTTCTCAGCCCATTTGCCCATCTAATCAAGATACCGTTGTAATCTGAGGTAAACTTCTTTGCTGTCCACTACACTTCCAATTTTGGTGTCATCTGCAAACTTACTAACTATAATACCTCTTAAGCTCACATCCAAATCATTTATATAAATGATGAAAAGTAGTGAACCCAGTACTAATCCTTGAGGCACTCCACTGGTCACAGGCCTCTAGTCCAAAAAACAACCCTCCGCCACCACCCTCTGTCTTTTACCTTTGAGCCAGTTCTGTATCCAAATGGCTAGTTCTCCTGTATTCCATGAGATCTAACCTTGCTAACCAGTCTCCCATGGGGAACCTTGTCGAATGTCTTACTGAATTCCATATAGATCACATCTACCTCTCTGCCCTCATCAATCCTCTTTGTTACTTCTTCAAAAAACTCAATCAAATTTGTGAGACATGATTTCCCATGCACAAAGGAGGTTTCTGTTTTTCCTGAAGCTATGAGACTTCATGGGGTCTGAAGGCAATATTGAGGACTCCAGGTCAATTCCCCCTCGACTGTGGGATACAACAGCATTGCTGCCTCTGCCAGTTGGGAAAGGACACATCCATGGATGGTGATGATACTGTATGCAATAGAGCAGCAGTGGCTCAGAAGACTTTGACTTTTCCATTTAGTCATTGCTGATATTTGCAGCCTCCTGAAGTAGAATTCTTGCCAGGTGAGCGAGGTGAACACACATTGGAGCAGAGGTCAGAAGTCTTGAATCTCTTCACCACTGGCTTCTTCTGAAACATGCAGGTGACATCTACAGAATCTCACAATCTCTACATGTAAGTGCATCTTCCAAGTGGTGATACCATATTTGTTAGGGCCATCACTACAATCCACTGTGAATCTAATTGAGACTTGGTGCTTTTGCTGGATTCCCATAGGAACAGGGACTCATAGACTATACCCATTTAGCAATTAAGCCATCAAGCACCGGTATTCATCAATCAAAAACTACTTCAAACCATTAACTTGCAACCGGCAACTACTTAGCTGCAACCGAAGCCCAGGATGAACTCATTCAGTCATGATTTAGATAATCTGACACAGTATATCATTTGGTACAACAATGCTGAACGTACAAAATATTCTTATGGTCAACAATTATCCCTCCCACAAACACTCATTGTTCATCTCTATTCTTATCATAATAGTTTTTGCAATACTGCCAAGCAACAGATAACAATGGGAATAATTAGTCAATGGGGCTTTGAAATAAAGTTAGTACATAAAACTGTCGCCAAAAATTACAAATTTAATAAATCTTTAAATACTCACAATTCCCTTTGTGAAACTACAATGATTTGCTGTTCCTTTTCCAACACACTCTCAAGATACAAGCTTGGATGGCTTCAGCAGTGATAGAAGCAGGATGTTCCCCTGCTCCTTAAACTAAGGTTCTCGTCACAGACATCGCTTAGGTTTCAGGGAAGGTGAGAGGCCCACCAGATACAGCCTCAACAATTTGGCAATTCTAACAGGAGGCATCATGAAGAAATCTGTCTGAGGGAAATTCAAGAGGGAGAAGTGTCCCAGTTCCTTGTGTCCTTTCTTTACCTTCCCCATTGTAACCAACCTGAACTTTCCTGCTGACCAAAAATTGAAAGGCACTTTGCTGCACCTCAGTGAGACTACATTTTCTTTCATGCTTTTTTAACTGGTAGACTGAGTGTGCAAGCTATTGGTCATACTTCTTTAACTGGTAGAGTGAATGTGCAGGCCATTGGTCATGCTTTTTTAATTGGTAGACTGAGTGTGCAGGCCATCGTGTCTGAATGTTCCATGCAGGCAACCACTCCTTCCATGGAGACAAACACAGTGCAAAAATCTGAGACGTTATGTTACCAATATGAGAGACAAAGTCTTCCAATCTTGCTCCAATTTTGAGCAGTGCCCCTGGAAATGCTTTGCAGTTTTTCTGCTGCTACTTCAGCATAGTCTTCTTCATATCCTCAAGTGTCAGCATCTTCAGCCTGCTGACCAGAACTTGCAATGTCCGTAATTGTCTGTTGGGATTTCTCCAGTGCTGTTTCTGCTACTTACAGATGATGTGCCTGTAACAGGTGACAAACTAAATTTCTTCCTTGAAAGCCCCATTGAGGTATTTATACAAGTACCTGAGCTAATAGAGAGTATACATAAACCAGGTGACAGTGCTTCCTCAGTTCTCATGACCACTTCAGAGGCATCTTCCTCCCAGCATTACTTGGCACGGTGAATGCACTCTAATCATGCAGATCATCACTTCTCATGAATTGTTTATATGAAATTAATATGAGTAAGTGTATTATACCTTGGGGTTTGCTATATCTAATGTCATCAGGTAGCTGGGAGACACACATCTTTCCCCTGCCATTCATGCCATGATTCTACTTTATGCCCCATACTAGTCACTAGTGAAGGAAGCAAGGTGTTTGACAAATGAATCTATTGAGAGGACAGAATAGCAATATTTGTAGAGGGCGGCTGTGAGAGATGAGAGAGAGATGATGATCAGATAATGATATGGTTAGATAGGAGTAACGGAAAGTACCTTGACCGAGTGGAATGTGTCAACCTGCAAGGCGTATTCGTCTGAGGAGCCTTGTGAAAGAGAAGGCTGGAGAAGTCAGAGTAGGACAATACTATCCTGTCTTGATGACGTCATTGGAAACTTTCTGCACTGTGTCCATGAGTGAATGATCACATCTTTGCTGTTAACCTACTCAGCTACTTCCAGCCAAACTTGCTTGATTTCCAAGCTAAGCTTCTTCCTTCCATCCTCTGGGATCAAAATGTCTCTGCAGATCCCAATCAGGATGATGTTAAGGGAGGCCTCGGAAAACTGCTGGACTGTCTTCTCTCATTGAAATTCCATCACTTCAGGTTGCATTTGTCACTTGCTATTTGTAGAATGGGTTATGAAGTCTCCTGCTGGAGTCACTTTAAATATAAAAGCTTTGTCAATTGGTTGGCAAACCTGGAAGCAGAATTCCAAAGTAGAGATAAAGAACCATTGAAAAAACCCATTCCTCAAACTTGCAGATTCCTAATCCACTGACTGCCTGCCCCACTGAGACTATGTTCAAATATTAAAATTCAGACCTTTGTATCTTTCAAAGTGTAATTATTTTTGATATTAATTAACTTAAAAGCAATGTTGGGCTGTATCACAAAACAATTAATGTATCTTAAGTGCAGAACAATCTGTATAAAAAGTCTCATATGCCTATTATTGACATAATTTAGCAGTAAGTCTACAAGCTGAGAAGAAAGAATTCAGCCGCCTGGGAGTGAAAGTCTTACCCTTGTTTTCTGCGTTACTCCAACCCCACATGAAACAGGCAGTCAGTTTTGGCAAGTTTCAATATTTGAGATATGAATGACTTTGATGTCCAGAGAGGAAGAGATGGACCTGCAGGAACAAAAAAGTAAACTTGTCCTGAGCAAATGTCCAGAATGGTTTCAACTTCTCAACACCAATTATAAAATGGAAAGTAGTCTGTGAATGGAGGAGACAAAATAAAACATGGTGTACTAACATAGAGCTATGAGGGTTTTCTCTGCGTTCTTGTGAAGCAAATGACACAGGTGTCATCGGTGGGCATGCAGATGGTGGACACAGTTGGAACACTTTTAAAGATATAACTTACGATGATGGTGGGCTCTAAAATCTGAATAAAGCTCAAACATAAATATAAACAAATTCTCAACATGTTAAAGTCTGGATTCTCTTTTTTATTAACAAAATCAACTTGTATTTATATAGCAACTTAACATACAGGTAAAAATGACATAGGGTGGTTTGATGTTAATGTCACTGGGCTAGTCATTCAAAGGCCTTGGCTAATGCTGTGGGACATAGATTTAAACCCCATCATTATAGATAGTGGAATTTGAATTCAATGTAAAAAAATCGGGAATTCAAAGTTTCAGAGTGGTCATGAGTTGTGAAAATTCTTCTATTCAGCAATGTCCCTCACGGAATAAAATCTGCTGTTTTTACCTGTCTTGGTCTACATGTGACTCCAAACCTACAGCAATGTGATTGATTCCCCTTTGAAATGTCCTAACAAGCTGCTCAATTCAAGGATAATTCACTTTGTGCAGCAAACGTTGGCCTTGCCAGCAATGCCCATATCCCATCAAAGATTATATTAAACAAAAGACCCAAGGGTATCCCTGGGGCATTTATAAGACAAGACAGGACAAGAGATACATAAGGAAATATGAAAGAAGATGATCAAGACCTTGCTCAAGATGATAAGGTTTAAGGACTGACTAAAAGGTTAAATAAATTGAAGAGGTTCCAGTGCTTGAGGCACATGTAGCTGATGGCATAGCTACTGGTGGTGGAAGAATTAAAATTGGGATGCTCGAGGGGTCAGAACACATAGAGCACAGCTATCTAGGACTGGGAGAATGCAGCGATAGGGAGAGTTGAGGCCATGGAGGAATCAGTAAATAGTGATGAGATTTTCAAGTCAAGGTATTGTTTATCTGGGAGTCAACATCCGTAAACACATGGGTTTTAGGTGACTAGGACTTGGTATGAGTTTAGAGTATAGTAGAATTTGGATGACCTTAAGCTTAGAGAGAAAAGAGTAAAGGATGCTGAGAGGAGAGCATTGGAATAGTCAAATCTAGAGGTAACAAAGGCATAAATAAAGTTTTTAACACCAGGTGAGTGGGCAAAAGTAAAACTGGGCAATATCCTGGAGGTGGAAAGGGAGATTCTTTGTGATAGTGCAAATATGTAGTTAGGAACTTAGCTTGGGGCTAAATATGACCCTAAATTTGTAAACAGTTTGGTTCAGTTTCAGATAGTTGCCAAGAAGAAGGACGAAGTCAGTGGTGAAAGATAAAGTTTCACATGGGGATTGAAAACAATGTCTCTTGCTGTAAACTAACTCCGAATGCTGAAAATCCTCACTTAAAGTTGTAGAGTCATATAGTTGTAGAGATGTACAGCTCAGAAATAGACCCTTCAGTCCAACCTGTCCATACCGACCAGATATCTCAATCCAATCTAGTACCACCTGCTAGCACCTGGCCCATATCCTCCGAACCCTTCCTATTCATATACCCATCCAAATGCCTTTTAAATGTTGCAATTGTACTAGCCTCCATCACTTCCTCTGGCAGCTCATTCAATACCCGTACCACCCTTTGTGTGAAAAAGTTACCCCTTAGGTCTCTTTTATGTCTTTCTCCTCTCACCATTTAATTCTGAACTCTCCCACCACGGGAAAAGACTTTGTCTATTTATCCTATCCATGCCACTCATGATTTTATAAACCTTTATAAGGGAACCCCTCAGCCTCCCATGCTCTAAGGAAAACAGCCCTAGCCTATTCAATCTCTCACTATAGCTCAAAACCTCCAACCCTGTCAACGTCCTTGTAAATCTTTTCTGAACCCATTCAAGTTTCACAACACCATTCCGAAAGGAAGGAATCCAGAATTGCATGCAATATTCCAACAGTGGCCTACCCAGTATCCTGCACAGCCACAACATTACTTCCCAACTCCTGTACTCAATACTGACCAATAAAGGAAAACATACCAAACACCTTCTTCACTATCCTATCTACCTGCGACTCCACTTTCAAGGAGCTATGAACCTGCACTCCAAGGTCTCTTTGTTCAGCAACACTCCCTAGGACCTTACCATTAAGTGTATAAGTCCTGCTAAGATTTGCTTTCCCAAAATGCAGCACCTTGCATTTATTTGAATTAAACTCCATCTGCCACTTCTCAGTCCATTGGCTCATCTGATCAAGATCCCGTTGTAATCTGAGGTAACCTTCTTCACTCTTCACTGCATCTCCAATATTGGTGTCATCTGCAAACTTACTAACTATACCTCTTATGCTCACATCCAAATCATTTATATAAATGATGAAAAGTAGTGGACCCAGTACTGATCCTTGTGACACTCCACTGATCACAGGCCTCCAGTCTGAAAAACAACCCTCCACCACCATTCTCTGTCTTCTACCTTTGAGCCAGATCTGTATCCAAATGGCTAATTTACCCTGTATTCCATGAGATCTAACCTTGCTAATCAGTCTCCCATGGGGAACCTTATCGAACGCCTTACTGAAGTCCATATAGATCACATTTACCTCTATGCTCTCATCAATCATCTTTGTAACTTCTTCAAAAAACTCAATCAAGTTTGTGAGACATGATTTTCCATGCATAAAGCCATGTTCACTATGTCTAATCAGTCCTTGCCTTTCCAAATACATGTACAGCCTGCCGATCAGGATGTCTTCCAACAACCTGACCACCACTGATGTCAGGCTTACTGGTCTATAGTTCCCTGTCCTTATCACCTTTCTTAAACAGTGGCACTACATTAGCCAACCTCCAGTCTTCCAGCACCTCACCTGTGACTATCGATGATACAAATATCCCACTAAGCAGCCCAGCAATCACTTCCCTATCTTCCCACAGAGTTCTAGGGTCCACTTGATCAGGTCCTGGGGATTTATCAACTTTTATGCATTTCAAGACATCTAGCATTTCCTCCTCTGTCATATAGACATTTTTCTAGATGTCACCATCTATTTCCCTACATTCTATATCTTCCATGTCCTTTTCCACAGTAAATACTGATGCAAAATACCCATTTAGTATATACCCCATCTCCTGCAGCTCCACAAAAAGACTGCCTTGCTGATCTTTGAAATTTTTACTACTTTCCCTTGTTCTTGTGTTCTTTCTACTACTGTGGTACACTATGGTTTGATGATCCAGCTGTGGAGAGATTACCAGACTGACTTCTGGGATGACAGGACTGATGTATAAAGACAGACTGAATTGGTCAGGACTATATTCATTGGCATTTAGAAGACTTGGGGAGGCACGAGGGGGGAGAGTGGCGGGGTGTGTGCAGGGAAGGGTCTCATAGAAATCTGTAAAATTTTAACAGCACTAGACAGGTTAAACACAAGAGGGATGTTCCTGATGGAGAGGAATCCAGTACCACCAGTCGCAGCTTAAGGATACAGGCTAGGCCACTTAAGACTAAGATGAGGAGTTTTGTCAACCAGAGATTGGTGAGCCTGTGTAAATCTCTGCCACAGAAAGCAGTTCAGGCCAAAACATTGCATATTTTCAAGGAATGAGATATAGTTCTTAGGCTGAAGGGATCAAAGTGTATGGGGAGAAAATAGGAACGGAGTACTGAGTTGAATGATCAGCCATGATCATATTGAATAATAGGATCATATTGTTCCTATTTTCTATATTTAGTCTTGGTCCTGTTTGAATCCCGTTCAGTGTCCTGAACCTCCTGCTCATCCTATATCCTGCTCTCTATTTTCTTGGGTTGCCATGGACTCTCCCTCCCATGGTGTCAAATCTACATTTGGCAGGAGCCACGTTTACATTTTCTTTCACATTCAAGCAGGTTCTAGGTCTGAGGCATTCAAGTCTGCTGTCCCTGACGTATACAGGAAATCTAGATACGATAGTCACAAAGCCATCAGGGACACCAATAGACATTACCAGACTAACCTAGAGTTCCAGACTAACTACACAAACATACATCGTGGGAAACTTATAACTGACTGCAAAGTGAAGTAGAATTGCTGAAAATAACGATTAGCTCAATGCATTCTCTGCTCATTTTGAACAGAAGATTAGTCAAATTATGTCACCTGCCCTGACAACCTCGGGCGCTCCTGTACCCACAGTCACTGCCTCCAATGTCAGACCAGCCTTCTTCCAAGTGAACTCCCAGAATGCGACTGGTCCAAATGGAGTTCCCTGGCTGTGCACTCAGATCCTGCACAGACCAGTCAACAGGAATGCTTGCAGACACCTTTAACCTCTCCTAACTATGATGTGAAGTTCCTACTTGCTTCAAGAAAACAACTTTCATCCTGATGCCAAAGAAAAATAAACCAACGTGCCTTAATGACTACTGCCCAGTGCCGCCAACATCATCATTAGGAAGTGGCTCGAGAGGTTAGTGATTGTACACATCAACAGTAAATTACCATATTGCCTTGATCCACTACAATTCGGTTATTGTCACAGTAGATGCCAGGTCTCTGGCTCTATAGTCATCCCTGAAACATCTGGATAACAAAGATATTTGTTGACTTTGGCTCTGCCTTCAACACCATAACTCCAACAAAACTCGTCTCCAAACTCTGAGACCTAGGACTCTGCTCCCCTTTCTGCAACTGGATCCTTGACTTCTTGACCTGCAGACCACAATCAATAAGAATAGGCAACAACACCTTCACCATGATAATCCTCAACACTGACACCCTGTTGGCTGCTTATTCAGCCCCTTACTATACTCCTTATACACTCACAACTGTGTGGCCAAATTCAGCTCTAACTGCATTTACAAATTTGCTGGTGACACCACCATAGTGGGTCAGATATCAAACAACAATGACCAGAGAACAGGAAAGAGATAGACAGCTTAGTGCCATGGCGTAAAGACTACAACCTCTCCTTCAATGTCAATAAAGTGAAAGAGATGGTCATCGGCTTCCGGAAGTGAAGTGAGGGACATGTCCCTGTCTGTATCAATGATGCTGAGAGACAGCTTTAACTTCCTTGGTGTACCTATCACCAACACTCTATCCTGGTCTATCCACATCAACATTACAGTCAAAAAAGCACACTAATGCCTTTACTTCCTCAGAAGTCTATGAAAATTTGGCATGCCGACAATGACTCTTACCAATTTCTATAGTTTACTACAGAACGCATCCTTTTTGAATGCATCACAACTTTGTATCCCAACTGCTGTGCCCAAGATTGCAAGATATTATAGAAAGTTGTGAACACAGCCCAGACCATTATGAAAATCAGCTTTGCTTCCATTGACTCTGCCTATACTCCTGCTGCCTCAGGAAAACATCTAACATAATCAAAGGCCCCTCCCACCCCAGTTATACTCTCTTCCACCTTCTTACATCGGGCAGAAGATACAAAAGTTTGAAAACAAATACGAACAAATTTAAGAACAGCTTCTTCTCTGCTGTTATTAGATTTAAGAGTGTACCTCTCACATGTTAGAGTTGATTTTTCACTGCACCTTCTTTGTAGCTGTAACACTATATTCTGCATTCTGTTCTATTATCCTGATGTACTTATGTAAGGTATGATTTGTCTGGTTAGCATGAAATACAATACTTTTCACTGTGTCACTGTGAGTAATAAATCAAATCAAATCAAATCAGAAATTATACAACATATCCAGGAAAATTAATTTATTTGCCATTTGGCACACATCATTTAGATAATAATGGTGTATAACACCTGTTTGATTAAAAAAAACAGCATTACTACAGGTGCACAAAGTGCCAGATTTTCTTTTATTTGTTCATAGGTGTGTGCATTTGATGGCAAGGCCAACATTTATTGTCTATACATATTTGCCCTTGAGAAGGTCATAGGTGAATATAATCATTGGTAGCGTATTCCCTGAGAATACTGAATGTACAACACTGGGCTGTCTCTTCAATGTCAGAAAATAGATTTCTCATGCTATTTTTCTTGTTACCTTTGTATTAACCTCATATTTTCATTTAATAACAGGATCTTTTTTGGGAGAACCTTTCAGAAGCCTTTTTTTGTCTGATGCTTCATCTTAAAAACAGAATTGCTTGATATATCTTATAAATGTACAAAATGTCCTCCCATAAAATGTGAGGAATTATGGTTTAAACTTGACTGTTCCCTGTACAGTTTAAACTTGTCAGGTGATGAAAGATAATAGAGACATAAATGATTTAAAAATGCATTTCAATTAGTATTTAAATTAAACCAAAGAAGAATGCAATGCTCAAATCTAATTCTATGTAATTAAAGAGTAACAGTCACCACAAAGTAGAAGAACGCCATATCCTAATTAGACTTAGAACAAAGAACAAAGAAAATTACAGCACAGGAACAGGCCCTTCGGCCCACTAAGCCTGACTCAATTTAGATCCTCTATCTAAACCTGTCGCCTATTATCTAAGTATCTGTATCCCTTCCCCACCCATTCATGTATTTGTTTAGATACATCTTAAAAGACGCATATGAAAATGTAGTGAAAATAAAGAAAAGGAATCAAAAATAAAAATGTTTGATTGGAAATGAGTTAGTTTCAGCTGGATAAAACAGCATTGATCTTAGCAGTCTCAAACAAAATTGATAGACTAACGAACAGACAAATATGATATCATCAAACAGATCAGGTACAAATTAAATGCATTTCAAGCACAAACAAAAAGATTTGCCAAAGATTGTGGTTTAATTGGATAAATAGAGATTCAAGAGAAAAAGGTATGCATTTCAATTGGGCTTTTTACAACAACTGGACATCTCCATATACTTCACAGCCAACAAAATACTTTTGAAGTGTGCAATTCCAATATAGCAATTGTAGTATCAAATGTTTACACAGGTAACCCCCATGAACAGCAATGTGAAAATGACAAGAACATTTGTTTTTCTAATGCTGATTGAGAGATGAATTTTGGGCAGTATGTTGAGAAATAGTCCTCTGCTGTTCTTCCAATTTGGGATTTTTGACTACTTGAAAGGACAGGTGAGATCTTAGTTCAATGTATTATCTAAAAGACAATACCACCGACAATGCAGCACTCCTCCAGTGCTGTAATGGAGTGTTAGCCTTAACACTTATGCTCATATTCTGCAAACAGACCTGAATCCAAAATGTATGTCCTGAAGTATAGTACAGTGGCATTACACTGTAACCTGGATGAGTCTATAACTCTTAAACTTCACTGATGAAGCACTCACTACTGTGCACTTGCCTGTTTGACCCTCATGAGTGTATACAGCTTGGAGAGGACATGTGCCTTTTTATTTTATTCACTTGTAAGACGTGGGTGTCACTGGCTGAGCCATCCCAAGTTGCCTTTGAGAAGGTGATGCTGAGCTGCCTTCTTGACCAGCTATAGTCCGCTTGCTGTGGTTGACCCACAATGCCCTTAGGGAGGGAATCCCAGGATTTTGATCCAACTGCAATGAAAAGATAGCAGTATATTTCCAAGTCAGGATGATGAGTGGCTTAGAGGGAATCATCCAGGTGGTGGTAATCCCATGTTTCTTTTTTTTCAATATACTTTATTGGAAAAATAGTTTTTTAATATTACAAACAAGTAAAAAAAAATACAATTCAAAACAATACAAAAAAACAACCCAAATAAAACATAACCCCAACCCACCCTCATGTACAAATGTATAAACATATATAGAAAAGTATAGAATAAAAAAAAATCCAAACTGGCTATTTAACTAAATAAATAATAACCAACAACAAACTAATAAATAGTAATAACTCAGCCCAGCCAAACAAAATGCTTATATGTTCACAGTCCCTCCTCCCTAGATGTTGAACTCGTAAAACACAATTATTACGGCTATATAAAAGTTCTTGTTAATATGGTAGATAAATCTGTGTGAAGGTATTCCAAAAAGGCTGCCATGTCTTATAAAAATTCTCAGTTTTGTGGTGTACATATTTGTGAGAAAATCCAAGGGAATATGCTCTACAACAATTTTCTGCCAACCCAACAGGATCCCCACGAATGGCCTCTGCTAATGTTTCAAACACCAACGTAAAAAGCAATGGTGAAAGGGGACAGCCCTGCCGGCTGCCCCTAAAAATATTAAAATTGCTTGATTGTACCCTGTTGGTGATGACCGCCATGAGAGGGCCATTGTACAGAACATTTACCCATCTTATATAGACTTCGCCTAAACCAAACCGCTCCAGAGTATAGAAAAGCCACAGCCACTCAACTCGGTCAAATGCCTTTTCTGCATCAAGAGAAATCACCAATCCCTGTACTGACTGTTGTTGACATGTTTGAATTATACTGAATGGCCTCCTAATATTACTGGAGGATCTACAGCTCTTCATGCAGCCCATCTGATCCTCTTTAATAATAGAAGGTAACACAGTCTCCAGCCTTAATGCGAAAGTCTTAGAGAGGATTTTAAAGTCCACATTTAAGAGTGAGATGGGTCTGTATGAAGCACAGTCTTCCGGGTCCTTCCCTTATTTAAGGATAAATGAAATATTGGCCTGTCTCAGAAATAGTGGTAGACAACCATGACTGTATGAATCATTAAACATATTGAGCATTGGGCCTGACAGTTTACTTATAAATTCCTTATAAAATTCACTGGGAAGTCTGTCAGGACTGGGCGCCTTTCCACTCTGAAGCTGCCTCATAGCTTCCTGTATCTCTTGCTCTGATAAGGGGGCATTGAGAAAGGACTTTGTTCAGGAGCCACGCCCGGGAGCTTCAGTTCCCTAAAAAAAATTCCATTTTGACCTGCCCCTCCTCACAATCCTCAGATTGGTATAACTCAGAGTAAAATCTCTGGAACACCACATTAATCTTTTTAGAATCACGTTACGTTCCCAAACCCTTCCCTAATCACCGTAATGGGCAAGGTGAGGGTGATAGGTTGGAGTGGGGTGGGGGCGGAGAGGTCAGGAAGGAGATTGCAGGTTAGGAGGGCGGTGCTGAGTTCGAGGGAATCGACTGAGACAAGGTGGGGGTAGGGGAAATGAGGAAACTGGAGAAATCTGAGTTCATCCCTTGTGGTTGGAGGGTTCCCAGGCGGAAGATGAGGCGCTCTTCCTCCAACCGTCGTGTTGTTATGTTCTGGCGATGGAGGAGTCCAAGGACCTGCATGTCCTCGGTGGAGTGGGAGGGAGAGTTAAAGTGTTGAGCCACAGGATGGTTAGGTTGGTTGGTCCGGGCGTCCCAGAGGTGTTCCCTGAAGCGTTCCGCAAGTAGGTGGCCCGTCTCCCCAATATAGAGGAGGCCTCATCGGGTGCAGCGGATGCAATAGATGGTGTGTGTGGAGGTGCAGGTGAATTTGTGACGGATATGGAAGGATCCCTTGGGGCCTTGGAGAGAAGTAAGGGAGGAGGTGTGGGCGCAAGTTTTGCATTTCGTGCGGTTGCAGGGGAAGGTGCCGGGAGTGGAGATTGGGTTGGTGGGGGGTGTGGACCTGACGAGGGAGTCACGAAGGGAGTGGTCTTTGCGGAATGCTGATAGGGAAGGGGAGCGAAATATATCCCTGGTGGTGGGGTCCGTTTGGAGGTGGCGGAAATGACGGCGGATGATACGCTGTATACGGAGGTTGGTGGGGTGGTAGGTGAGAACCAGTGGGGTTCTGTCTTGGTGGCGGTTGGAGGGGCGGGCTCAAGGGCGGAGGAGCGGGAAGTGGAGGAGATGCGGTGGAAGGCATCGTCGATCACGTCTGGGGGGAATCTGCGGTCCTTGAAGAAGGAGGCCATCTGGGCTGTACGGTATTGGAACTGGTCCTCCTGGGAGTAGATGCGGTGGAGACGAAGGAATTGGAAATATGGGATGGCGTTTTTACAGGGGGCAGGGTGGGAGGAGGTGTAGTCCAGGTAGCTGTGGGACTACACCTCCTCCCACCCTGCCCCCTGTAAAAACACCATCCCATATTCCCAATTCCTTCGTCTCCGCCGCATCTGCTCCCAGGAGGACCAGTTCCAATACCGTACAGCCCAGATGGCCTCCTTCTTCAAGGATCGCAGATTCCCCCCAGACGTGATCGACGATGCCTTCCACCGCATCTCCTCCACTTCCCGCTCCTCCGCCCTTGAGCCTGCCCCTCCAACCGCCACCAAGACAGAACCCCACTGGTTCTCACCTACCACTCCACCAACCTCCGTATACAGCGTATCATCCGCCGTCATTTCCGCCACCTCCAAACGGACCCCACCACCAGGGATATATTTCCCTCCCCTCCCCTATCAGCGTTCCGCAAAGACCACTCCCTTCGTGACTCCCTCGTCAGGTCCACACCCCCCACCAACCCAACCTCCACTCCCGGCACCTTCCCCTGCAACCGCACGAAATGCAAAACTTGCGCCCACACCTCCTCCCTTACTTCTCTCCAAGGCCCCAAGGGATCCTTCCATATCCGTCACAAATTCACCTGCACCTCCACACACATCATCTATTGCATCCGCTGCACCCGATGAGGCCTCCTCTATATTGGGGAGACGGGCCGCCTACTTGCGGAACGCTTCAGGGAACACCTCTGGGACGCCCGGACCAACCAACCCAACCACCCCGTGGCTCAACACTTTAACTCTCCCTCCCACTCCACCGAGGACATGCAGGTTCTTGGACTCCTCCATCACCAGAACATAACAACACGACGGTTGGAGGAAGAGCGCCTCATCTTCCGCCTGGGAACCCTCCAACCACAAGGGATGAACTCAGATTTCTCCAGTTTCCTCATTTCCCCTACCCCCACCTTGTCTCAGTCGATTCCCTCGAACTCAGCACCACCCTCCTAACCTGCAATCTTCTTCCTGACCTCTCCGCCCCCACCCCACTCCGGCCTATCATCCTCACCTTGACCTCCTTCCACCTATCACATCTCCATCGCTCCTCCCCCAAGTCCCTCCTCCCTACCTTTTATCTTAGCCTGCCTGGCACACTCTCCTCATTCCTGATGAAGGGCTCTGGCCCAAAACGTCGAATTCCCTGTTCCTTGGATGCTGCCTGACCTGCTGTGCTTTAAGCAGCAACACATTTTCAGCTCTGATCTCCAGCATCTGCAGACCTCACTTTTTACTCTAATCACCGTAATGGCTTGTGGGGCACTCCTTTGTCAGGAGAGATACACTAAGTATTTGCCTGGCTTGTCACCATGCTCAGAAAATCTTTGCTTTGCAAAAACCTGCTCCTTCTTTGCCCTCTTCATGAGCACGGAATTTAATGCAGACTGCAGCGCCATAATCCTCTGTAGTTTGGCCAATGAGAGTCTGTCAGAGTAAGCCTTCTTGGCTGCCTTCCAACTGTGCTTCAAGGAGACATTGCTGTTCACCCTTCTGTCATTTCCTACTGGTGGAATATGAAATAACTAACCCCCGGTATAGGCTTTGGCAGTTTCCCAAAGGACGGATGAGCTACCAACTGAGCCTAAGCTGATGACTAGGAACACCCTTTAGAATTATTCTACAAACTTATTATCCTTGAGGATGAAGGGATCCATTCACCAGTATCTTGAACCCACTGTAACATCCTTTATCTTAACCATAAGGTACACTGGAGTATGATCAGAGATAGTAATGTTACCAATTGTACAGATGTCACTGAATCCAGCATTACCGCAGGAGTCAGAAAAAAATCAATTCTAGTGTAACATCTGTGCGGATTGGAGAAAAACATAAAATCCCTGCTTGTAGGGTGGACACACCTTTAGATATTCACCAACCCTAACTCCCCAAACAGACCCATTAATTGTTTAGTTTGTATAGAGGGTAATGAGGGACCTTTGGGTAACCTGTCTACTGTGGGATCCACGAGACAGTTAGAATCTCCCCCTATAATGATGTGCCGGAACTCGAGACCTTTCAATTTAGAAAAAGCGTCTACCAAACATTTAAGGGGATGAGCTGGAGGGCAATAAATATTTAAAACACCATAATTCTAGAAACCATTAAGGATGAGAGTTCTAAATTCTTGGAAGTGCAGGGTTGAATTAGAACAAGTTAGCATGAATTTAGTAAGGGAAGGTTGTGCCTGACAAACATGTTAGAATTCTTTGAATAGGTAACGAATAGGTTAGACCAGGGCCACCTAGTGGATGTTATCTATCTAGACTTCCAAAAGACCTTTGATAAGGTGCCTCATGGGAGGCTGCTGATAAGGTGAGTGCCCATGTCGTTTGAGGTGAGCTACTGGCATGGATTGGGGATTCACTGTCTGACAGAAGACAGAGAATTGGGATAAAAGGTTCCTTTTCAGAATGGCAGCCGGTGACAAGTCGTGCCCCCAGGGTTCAGTGTTGGGGTCGCAGCTGTTCACTTTATGTATTAATGATCTGGATGAAGGAACTGGGGGCATTCTGGTGAAGTTCACCGATGATATGAAGTTAGCCAGACAGGCAGTTAGTTCTGAGGAGGTGGGTGGCTGCAGAAAGGTTTAGACCTTTTAGGAGAGTGGTCCAGGAAATGGCTGATGAAATTCTATATGAGCAAATACAAGGTCTTGCACTTTGGAAAAAAGAATACAGGCATGGACTATTTTCTAAATGGTGAGAAAATTCATAAAGCCAAAGTACAAAGGAATCTGGGAGTGCTAAGTTAACTTGCAGGTTGAGTCCATGAATAAGAAAGTAAATGTAATGTTATTTATCTCAAGAGGGTTGTAATATAAAAGCAGTGATGTACTTCTGAGACTTTATAAAGCTTTACTCAGGCCCCATTTAAAATACTATGTCCAATTTTGGGCCCCATACCTCAGGAAGGACATACTGGCACTGGAGCATGTCCAGCGGAGATTCGTATGGATCATCCCTGGAATAGTAGGCCTAACATATGAAGATCGGCTGAGGATCCTGGGATTGTATTCATCAGAATTTAGAAGGTTGAGGGAAGATCTAATAGAAACTTACAAGATAATGAATGGCTTAGATAGGATGGATGCTGGGAAGTTGTTTCTGTTAGGCGGGGAGACTAGGACCCGTGGGCACAGCCTTAGAATTAAAGGGGGTCAATTTAGAACGGAAATGAGGAGGCATTTCTTCAGCCGGAGAGTGGTAGGCCTATGGAATTCATTGCCACAAAGCACAGTGGAGTCCAGAACATTAAATGTCTTCAAGGCAGAGACTGATAAATTCTTGATCTCGCAAGGAATTAAGGGCTACGGGACAGTGTGGGTAAGTGGAGTTGAAATGCCATCAGCCATGATAAAATGGTGGAGTGGACTCCATCAGCAGAATGGCCTTACTTCCACTTCTTTGTCTTACGGTCTTATGGAAATTCATTTACCCATTTCATGTGGAAGTTGTACATTTTTTACATTAGAGTAAAAAGTGAGGTCTTCAGATGCTGGAGATCAGAGCTGAAAATGTGTTGCTGGTTAAAGCACAGCAGGTTAGGCAGCATCCAAGGAACAGGAAATTCAATGTTTCGGGCCTGAGCCCTTCATCAGGAATATTAGTCCAGATTCATCACATTATTATTTCTTCACCTTGTAGTTTTGTGATGTAATTTCTACCACTGGTCAAGCTGTGGGTAGGTAGATCTCTGAATTCATGCATCTGGAATGCCTGAAATATTGATGGCTGCTTTCAAGTGTGGAGATGTAGGAGTTCACTTCTGAGGTAGCAATTTGTTTTTGGGGCCCCAGTCAGTTTCTGGTTTTCACATATTGGACATTGGCATGGCAGTGTTTCCTATAATTTTTCATTGTCCTGCATGAACCTTTTAGACAAGCAGCAGAAGAAAGCAAAGTAGGTCTACGGAGAATGGACAGATGAATTGAGCTGCTGTTGCAAGGAGTCTGCATGAGGGGCTTAATAGCCTCCTATATAACAGCTTCAAACATCAGTTCCTAGTATAGTTCTTACACATTTGCTTGTCCTGCCACCACAAAACCTATTTTATCCTGTAATGATAGTCCATCTGGAACACGTTGTAACAACCTGGCAAAGCCTGTTAAGAACATACACTTTTGTCTAGCTGTTTGACTTCCTGAAGTTGTAGTGAAGCTGCAGGATGATGAGCAATGTGCTCATATCACGAGAAGGTGGATGGATGGTGAGATCAACTGTCAGACATGCAGATGATGAAGGTTTAATAGTGAGTGGTGGGATCAAATGCTGATTAGTCATTTGCAATCTATATATTGGAGACCTTAGTCTTAGATTGAGGTAATAAAACTATTTGGCATTTAAAATTTGAACCCATGTGTCATATCCATGCAACTCTCCCCCCACCCCATCAATCCACAACATTAAACAGTCCCGTAGTGAACAATCCATCCTTTTCTCCACCATCCATTATTGATTCCTAACTCTTGTTTTTCCATTATTCACAAAGCAAAAACTAATTTACCAGGCAGCAGGAAGACATGGACAAGATAGAAAAATGGAAAAAACAAATAAAGTTTATGCTGCACAAAAAATAAGGATATATGTAACAATGATAAATAATTGTGCATACTCTTTGTGCAACTACAAATCCTGATCCTTCTTTTCTTTCCTAGTACTACCTGGTGTTACCCTGTGGCTTCAGCAGGGATCAAAGCAGACTTCTTGTTCTTCTCCTTGATTCTTAATGCCAAACTGTCTCTCCTGTCAGCAAGGAACAGAACCTCCCTTACAACCTGCAGCAGCGTTTTTAGAGTCATAGAGATGTACAACACGAAACACACCCTTCAGTCCAACTCGTCCATGCCGGCCAGATATCCTAACTTAATATAGTTCCATTTTCCAGCACTTGGCCCATATTCCTCTAAACTCTTCCTATTCATATGCCCATCCAGATGACTTTTAAATCTTGTAAATGTACCAGCCTCCACCACTTCCTCTGACAACTCATTCCATACATGCACCCGTCCTTGTAAACCAGTTGCCCCTAATGTCCCTTTTAAAGTTTTCCTCCTCACCCTAAACCTATGCCCTCTAATTGAAACAAAAGACCTTGTCTATTTATCCTATCCATGCCCCTCATGATTTTATAAACCTCTACAAGGTCAGTCCTCAGCCTCTGACACTCCATGGAAAACAGCCCCAGCCTATTCAGCCTTTCTTTGTAGCTCAAATCCTCCAACCCTGGCAATATCCTTGTAAATCTTTTCTGAACCCTTTCAAGTTTCATTCTTCTGAGAAGAAGGGAGACCAGAATTGCACACAATATTCCAAAAGTGGCCTAACCAATGACCTGTACAGCCACAACTCCAGAGATGGATCATTAAAACTTTGCAATGTTTTGCATCTGTTGATCCAGGTTTTGGCTTTGTCTAAGCACCAACGTAATAGGAGTAACCTCATCTGAAGAGTCTTCATTGTCTTCATGCATCACTTTCTGTGGGACACATGAAGGGCCAGAAAAATACCTAAATTAGAATTGTCAAGTTATGGGGCCGCTCTGGCAGACTGTCAATACAGTCATGAAAGGCTGTAACCATTCTAGGATTCTAGAAGTCGTCATTGTGTACATTATCATCTGTCATCAAGTCAACATGAGTGAGTGTTATATATCATACAAATGAGTGATACATAATTCTAAGACTCTGCAACTTGCAGAACTCCATCTCAGATAATTAGGCATGCTAAGACTCACTTTATCTCCAGCATATCTTCCTCTGCAGCTGTTCGTATGTAAATTGCTGGAGGGCCATATCAGGTTTCCTGCTTCTCCCTTGTGTTCTTTACTATATTCTCCTGTACAATTTTTTTAAAATTAATGCATATATGCGAAAAATGGAATGCTGTCAGAAGATAAATGGAAATGTGTGGAGTGACACTGTGTGGGATATGTATGACATTGCATTATGATAACGGTTATGATGAGCAGTACTTAATCAAATGAGGATAAGAGTTGATTCCTCATCAGAGACAGCTGGCTACACCAGCAGAGTTTGTTGTTATAAAATGTGCACTGAAGGCTGGGGAAAGTAGTCCAAAGATTAGGTTAAGTGGATTGGCTATACTAAATTACCCCATTGTTCCAGGAATGTGCAGACTGAGAGGATTACCTATGGTAAATGTGGGGTTTTGGGGTTGGATTGGTGGATGTGGGTCTTGGTGGGATGTTCATTGGAGGGCTAGTGCAGATTCAATGGGCTGAATGGCCTCTATCTGCACTAAAGGGATTCTATAATTCTATTCTATGATTCCAGGTAGAGTGAGTGGGTTTGGGGTAAAAGAAAATCTAGTTAAATGTAAATGATCCTTGCCCCTGGCCTTCCCTGTCTTTGTTACCTCTACAAGTATTTCATTCAGGAGTACAGCAAGACACTGTCAATGTTGACCTCCTTAGTCAATTCCAGTCAATCTTTCTTGGTCTGAGGTAGGCTTTTTCCTCATGGTCAGCAGCAGAGCAACATCTCACCACTCTTACATCCTGGCAGCCTGCAGCATCATATCTACAGAGGCACCATTTAAGAGTAGTGCTGTGTTGTCATGTTTTGTCATGCCATGGTTCCGGATTCTGGCTTTCTCTAAACACAAGTACAATGCATCAATTCCCATTCTCACAAAATCCTTAAGATAGTTCTGATCATATGAGTTGTTATTTATTACATCTATTTGTTCTAACGAGTCAAGAAACTGAAACTCATTTGAAAAGGCAGCAATTGAGTTAAGAAACAACAGATAAATGCACTCCTGGAATTTCTGGGATGTTCACACACTGCCAGTGTATAGTCACAATGGTTCAGAGAGTTAAAAGACATGTGTCTATATTACAAGACATGGTGGCAGAATTGCAGAGTGTAATTTGAAGCATACGCTCAGTTCACCCTATATATTTGAATCTGATAGTTGTTAGAATCACGAGGATACTTACAATGAAACTGAAGTTACTGAATTTAGAGAATTAAAAGTTTTTCTATTTCTTTATTGCTGTGTTTTAAATACCATGTTATGTTTCAGTAGACTAATTTCTCCTACTGCTTTAGGTCCTCCCACACAGCAATATACGGCAAGGGTTTGCTGCTGTGACTCAGAGCTGCTATCGTCAAGGCCAACTAAAAAAAACTGAAAAATGCCAGATGTTCCAGAGAGTTAAGTAAATGCAACCATGACAACAGTGTCCAAGTGCGTCAGATATTCCTTAGGAATTCTAACTTTTATTTCTTGCCATTCTTACCAGTGGATTAGGTATTTATAAATTGACAGGAGTAACAGGATAATTATGATCTGGTTTGTAATATTATGCAGATTTTGCCAGCAATAAATTAATAGGAAATAAAGTATTTGTTATAATTCCACATTTCCTCGGCAGTTCCTCTTTATTCATTCTGTAAATCTGGCTGGAGAGTGCAGTCTCCTGGTAAATACCAGAAACCTAATTACCCTGGCACAGCCCTACATTTCTATTCTCTCTTCTCACTGTGTGGGAGGTGTAATGTCAGAAGTGGAGGTGAACCCAGTTTTGGATTTAGGTCTCCAAATGTTTTGAGGCCAAGCATTTGTTGGGGTTTGTGCTTGTATCAATTTATTCAAAAAATATTTTTAGAGCAATCACAGCAAATATTAGTTGTGCTATTGGAGACATGTTTGGTGTTGGTCATCTGGGGAGAAGCAGGGTTGACTGCTTTTTAATAGTGAGAAATCCTGTTGCTCTGAACAGACCTTTCTTGAGCTGAAATCGTCTTTGGATAAACTAGTGTTTTGCCAATAAATTTGACAGAAAACAGAAGACTCTACCAATGGAAGAGACACTGCAGAGAATGAGATGCAAATTTCATAAGAAGTGTAATGATCTCAAAATAAGGGCTAGGTGAGAAGTGGTGGGTTGGGTAAGCACTGTTAAATTACTGTTACTGTCATCAACTTTTGCTTTATCCATAAATTCATTCACTTTGTCCCTATCTTCCCATGTGGGTTCATTATGGTGCACTGTGTACTTTATAGTTTCTTCCTTGTCTAGAACCTTCAGTAGATATCTGTACACAATAATTAATTGCTAACTGTTTCCATGACTAGCATGTATATGTGGATATTTGTGAGTGCAATAGTTATAGAGAATGTCCTAACATGGGTTTCAGGAACTTGAGTGATATGAAATAGACAGTGATGGCTAGTGGGTATTTTCAGATTGGAGGAAGTTTCATAGAGAAGTTTCCAATGGTTGAAATTGGGTTGCTTGCTTTTTCTGATACATGTAGGTGATTATTTAAAACAACATGCAGAACTATGGGGATAAGGCTGAAGATTAGCAGTAAGTCAAAATGCTTAGAGAGCAGACAACTTTGGCAAAGTGGCCTTCACATATAACATAACAAATCTATGATCTGCAAACAACTTATGTTAGTCCACCAGTGCATATATCTACTTTAGTTAGAGAAGATATATATTACAAGCAGAAACAGATGACTACTAGAGAAGAGTTGAGGAGGTGTTGGCATTGTGATATTGTCACTGGATTAGTAACCCAAAGTCCCAAGTAATGCCCCACCAAAGCAGATGGTTGAATATGAATTTAAAATAAAAGTTCTGAAACTAAAGTCTCATGATGACCATTGTTGATTAGAGTAAAAATACATCTGGTTTACTAATATCTTTTAGGGAACCAACTACACTGTAATGTAGTTGATTTTCTAAAATGCCTTGGGAGGGTCACTCAGTTGTGTTAGAAAGTCTCAAAAAATGACTGAAACAGGACCACATGATATCAACTTAGGCACCAAATCCTTATGAGGTAGGACCAGAAATATGCAATTCAGCTCACTGAGTCTGCTCACATTCAATGAGATCCATTAATTCTCAATACCACTTTATGCCTTTCTCATGCCTCTTCATACCCTTACTATTTAACAATATATCTATCTCATCCTTGAGTAATCTTAATGACCCAGCCTTGACAACTCTTAGTGGTAAAGAATCCCACAGCTTCCCCACCCACTGAGAAAAGAAACTCATCCTCAACTGTGTCTTAGAAGACTGATACCTTACTCTGAGCCTACGCTTAAAGTCTTCCACAAAGGAGAACAACCTCACCACATCTACCATGTTAAGTCCCCTAAGAATCATATATGTTTTAACATGGTCACCTCTCATTGTTCCAAATTTCAATGAGTACAGGCCCAACCTACTCAACCTCCTCTCATAAGAAAATTGCTCCACACCCAGGATCAAACTAGTGAACCTCCTCTGGATTGCCTTCAATGCCAATATACCTTCCCTTAGAAAAGGGGCCAAAACTGTTCACAATATCCCAGCTGTGATCTGATAAATGCTTATATAGTTTTATCCAGATTTCCTTTTTTTTATATTTCATTCCGTTTGAACTAAAATATCACTATTCCATCTAGCTTCCTGTTACCTGCTGAACTCGGATGCTAATTTTCTGTGTTTCAAATATGAGGACATCCAAATCCCTCTGTGCTGCAGGTTTCTGCTGTCTTTCTCCATTTAAACAATATTCTGTTCATCTATTCTTTCTACCCAAGTGCATAACCTCACATTTCCCACATTGCATTCTATCTACCAAGCTTTTGCTTACTTGCTTGACCTTTCTATATCCCTCTGTAGATGTCATCCTCATCAATTTTCTCCACATCTATTTGTGTCATCCATAACCCTGGTGATAGTACAGCTAATTTACACATCCCAGTTAATAATATGGATTATAAATAATTATGATCCCAGGACTGATCACTGTGGCACCCCACTAGTTACAATTTTCTTTCAATGCATCATGCAATTGTCCCCTGTATCTCAACTCTGTCTTCTAATAGTTGCCATTTTTTGTATCCATGTAAGCACACAACCTCCATAAAGAGTCATAGAGTGATACAGCATGGAAACAGACCCTTTGGTCCAACCAGTCCATGCAGAACATAATCCCAAATTAAACTAGTCCCACTTACCTGCTCCTGGTCCATATCCTTCCAAACCTTGCCCTTCATGATCTATCCAAATGTCTATTAAGTATTGTGATTGTACCCACATCCATCACTTCCTCAGGAAGTTCATTCCACATGTGAACCACCCTCTGTGTAAAAAAATTGTCTTGTTTAAATCTCTTTCCTCTCAACTTAAAAATGTGCCCCCTAGTCTTGAAATCCTCCATCCCAGGAAAAAAATAACTATCACTAACTCTATCAATACTTCCCATTATTTTATAAACTTTTATAAGGTCGCCTCTCAACCTCCTTCACTCCAGTGAAAGAAGTCCTATCGAGCCTTTCTTTATAACTCAACCTTTCCATATCCAGTAACATCTTGGTAAATCTCTTCTGAACCCACTACAGGCTTAATAATATCCTCCCTATAACTGGGTGACCAGAACTGGACACAATATTCCAGAAGAGGCCTCACCAATGCCCTGTACAACCTCAACATGACTTCTCAACTCTTATATTCAAAGGACTGAGCAATGAATGCAAGCATGCCAAATGCCTTTTTAATCACCTTCTCTACATGTGATGCAAACTTGAAAGAATTATGTATCTGCACTGCTAGGTCCTTCTGTTCTATAACACTATCCAAGGCCCTAACATTGTATGTTGTAACAAAATGCATAACCTCGCCTTTATCCAAATTGAACTCCATCTACCATTTTTCAGCTCATTAATCCATTTGACCTAGATCCTTTTGTCACCTTAGAAAACATTCTTCATTTCATAGGTTCTTATCTTATTAAGTAGCCTTATGTGTGTTACCTTGTTGAATGCCTTATAAAAATCCAAATATATTACATGTACTGGTTCCATGTTATCTATCCTGTCTGTTACATCCATAAAAAGTGCTAATAAATTTAGAACCATACAGTATTCATGTCTAAAGGATAGAAAAATGCCCTTCAGTCCATCAGGTCAAAATAAGCACCTAACTATTCTAATCCCAATTTCCAACACTTGGCTTATAGCTTTGTATGCCTTGGCATTTCAAATGCACATATAAACCCTTCTTTAATGTTGAGGGTTTCTGCCTCTACCACCCTTATAGAGGTTTACAAAATCATGAGGGGCATAGATAGGATAAATAGAAAGTTTTTTTCCCTTGGGTGGGGGAGTCCAGACTAAAGGGCATAGGTTTAGGGTGAGAGGAGAAAGATATAAAAGAGACCTAAGAGGCAACTTTTTCACGCAGAGGCTTGTACGTGTATGTAATGAGCTGTCAAATAAAGTGGTGGAGGCCAGTACAATTGCAACATTTAAAAGGCATCTGGATGGGTAGATGAATAGGAAGGATTTGGAGGGATATGGGCCGGGTGCTGGCAGGTGGGACTACATTGGGTTGGGATATCTGGTCGTCATGGATGAGCTGAACCGAAGGGTCTGTTTCCGTACTGCACATCTCTATTACTCTATGACTCTATTTTCCCGGTGATGGATGTGAAGCTAAGTGGTTTGTAATTGCCTGTTCTTTTTTACCTTTTTGAATATGAGTTTTGTATCAGCAGATTTCCATCCTCTCAGACCTTTCCAGAATCTATGGATTGTTGGAAGATTACTACCAGTGCATCCATTATTTCTGTAACTACTTCCAGGATGCAACCCATTATATCGAGGGGATTTATTGGCCTTTAGCCCCATTGGTTTGCCCAGTATCTTTTCTCTAATGATACTGAATGTATTTATTTCCTCCCTATCATTTTCATCATGATTTAGTATTTTTGGAGTCCCATTAACCTTCAGCCAATGATGCCCACCCCAAATTAATGATTTAAGAAGAGCACATCCCTTTGGCTGTTCACAGAAAGCAATGTAGTGACAACTTAATTGGCTCATGATTAAAAAACTGAGCACAGTGTCCAACATTGGTGTGATTCTGCAACCGGAGAACACATTACATAATCTTGAGTCGGCAAAGAATTATTGTGACAACCAATTTAGCATTGTCATTCAGGCTTGCCGCATGGCACACTTGCACATATTGGAGGTTACATATATTAATTCACAGGTTTTTTTAGCATGCCCACATTTCTACCTACTTCAGTGCAACTAAATAACTAACAGCTATTCTCTGGTTCATTTCTCAGGACAACGCCTAGATCAATCACAGTTTATACGCCTGCGTTAAAAGTTAAACAAAGCTAGGCAGCTAATTGTCAGTCATTATTCACAAGTTAATTGTCCAGGGTAACTTCTATTCCATGAGAGCATGTGCCAACCAATCAGCACTCTTTTCTCACACAGTATAAATATTGTTTCCCTCTACATCGATATTTCTTAAGGACTGTTCTGATGATTGCAAAATGAAGGGCTTTGACAATGTCCGAATTTTTTCAGCAATATTCAATGTCATTTCACACATTTTGAATCTCAAGTTCTGCTCAGAATATTATCAATTTTCTCCACCATTAACTTTGCTGATTTAGAAGCATCAGCAATTTTTAAATCACATTTTCAGTTGGAACATAGCTGTAGGTATTTTCTTAGAAGACTGCAGAGATGAGCTCCCAAGCTGTTTAAAGCAGGTCTTCAAAACATTATTTATTTCATTTGGTGTGAACTGCTTGGATAGCCTGAATGTCCTTTCCTCCACTGTTTATCAGCAATATTCATCATTTCAGCTGTTCACGCGCCAGATGATAATTATTAAGGTAAACATTTAACTGTTGATCTGGAAAGATAGATGTTGTTTGTGGATAGGAGGCACAATGTCCCCTGTAAAGGGACTGGTACCTAGGTCCAATAGCAGATCTAAAATCCGGGTGCTGCAACTCACCTTCATGGACATTGTAATAATGCCGGTGTAATCTCACTGCACTCACAAGACCTGCAGCTATTCAGCTGTGGAAGGTACATCACTGAAACACAGTACAGTAATCATACTCACTGACATCTGCCCCTTTCTCTAGCTGGACAGAGTTAGAACGTAGGAGGTTTCATAGGTGTTATTCTAACAGCTAGAGTGCATTATCAGTGATGTCAGACGACATGGAACTGGGACCTGAGCGAGTAGAGTCAGAAACAACATTCCCTGTAAGTTGTGTGCATTGATGTAATGGAAAATTACATCAAATACCCCGTGCACCCCATGGATATGAAGCCCAGGCCCTCTGAACAATCGGTCAGTACATGCTACTTGCCCAAATGCTTCCATGCCATTGGAACTCCATCTTCTGCACAAGCACAAGTCCAGTACACGGAAGGAATGGGAAGTTGGCTTGTGGACAGGGAAGGGCCAGGCCTGAACTCGCAAGTTCCAGGAATGGGGAGTTTACAGTTTACAGTCTGCAGTTACCGGTAGGATCAGTCAGCACAAGGTCTGGGAAGCAGGTGCCAGTCCGGATGGACGTAACACATGTAGCAGGTTAGACTTCCATTTCATATTTTTAAATTTACATTAAAATGACCTTATTAAGAAAACAATATGTAAAGAAATGCAAAGAACCTTCAAGCTGTATTAAAAAAATAAATCCTGCAAACATTTCAAAAAGGAATGACTTTTGAGGTCATTGAAACCAAACTGACATCTTCAAGACACAAAGAGGAAGTACAAACTGGTGAGATTTCCATCTATGAGGAAGTCCAATACAGTATTGTTTGAAATGCAAATCCTGAAGGCAAATTCAGTGCTGGGTAAAGGTGGTTTAGTAGAGACTGAGCTATCTAAAGCAGAATTTAAGCAAAAGGAGAGATCATTGGTTTAATTATTAGTTAACAAAACTATAACAAATGTGGAATTTTGTGAATGCTTACCAAAACACCAGGAGATCATGAGATGAGAATCAATGTTCCGCTTAATTATTTTTCTTTCTATACGGACTTCCAAGTTCTGAATGCTCAGTATAAAGTGGAAGTCACACAACAGAGGACACAGCCCTTCCACAGCTGAATAGCTGCACGTCTTGTGAGTGCAGTGAGATTACACCCGCACGAATACAATGTCCATGAAGGTGAGTTGCAGCACCTGGATTTTAGATCTGTTATTGGACCTAGGTTACAGTCCCTTTACAGGGGACATTGTGCCTCCTATCCACATCCAACATCTATCTTTCCAAATCAACAGTTAAACGTTTACAGGGTTTCCCAGTGACTGCACAGCTGATTACTGGGGACATTGACAAGGATGGAGAGTTCAGGCACAAACATTCTAATCCCAATTTGGTGAAAGTTCTAATGGATAATGTCGTAATTCCCATGATAATGAATGCATCTAAACTTTCATGCAAGACATTCATGGTCATGTAGTGAAGTATACAGCATTTACTGATAGCTGGTCTGTAGGAATTTGTGGAGTACACTAACTTCACCACATGGAAACTGTTTCTGAATGAATTATTGTGAGAAACAAAGCTCACTCACTTCAATAATTTCAGTCCGAGACAAGATCTGAAGCAATCAGTATGTTTATTATACACTTGCAAGCATGGTGCCCAAAATAGACGCACAGAGTTTAGCAAGTACATATCTTATATAGGATTCATTACTCCAAACCCAGTGCCCATTACTATTGTTTATCTCTTGCCATATCCGGCCTTGTGCATAACAAAGTACAAGTTTTACTCGGCCATTTCACCACATCCTACTGTGACCCATTGTTAGGTATATCCTTCTTCATGATTATCTACTTCCTCCACATGTGCGATTTCCTCCCTTCCCCTAACCATATTGATCCTTATGACCTTTTAATTGGGGTTTGTCTTTGAGTTTTTGCAAAAGTGGGAAACAGATGCTTATAACTACTGTTTGCACAAGCATATCTGGCTTAACCTACATCCTCACAGCACCTTATCAATTTGTCCACCATTGTTAGCAGGCATGTTTCATTCTTGCATTCACATTTTAGCTAATACAAAAACAATTATATATTTCCTCCACATAGTTTTCATTCTTGTTGACTCAGCTCTTGGGTTAAAACAATTATACACTGGTGTGAGTGCATTTACCTTGCATAAGTAATTATGATTGCAGAGATAACACTACTTTACCTATATCCCACAATTATACAAACTGCTTTTGCATAGGTTGATAGTAGATGGAAGTACAGACATTTCTGAGCAAAAAAAATTGATTTTTTTTGTCAAGGTTTGACCAAAGCTTGACATTGTTTACAAGACTTGTCATTCTAGAAATGTTGAAATGGGCCGCATGAGCGATCAAGCAATTGGTAACTCTTTCCAAGCAATTGATTTACAGAAGTTGGTGATATTTACAGATCTTCTGTTATGCTTGGAAAGAAAATTAGAACAGTGGCAGTTTTATAAAGTGAAATCAAACATTTGCATTGCATTGCTTACAGAGAAGATCTTAGAATAGATGATGCTTGGAAACAATTCTCAAGTATATTTAATATTGAAATGTTACTCAGAACAGAAAATGCCAGAAACCCAGTAGATGTGGCAGCAACTGTGGAAAGAGGAGCAGAGTTAATATTTCAAGTTCAAAATGACTTCTTCAGAAACTCAACATGTCTGGCCGTGCAGATAAAAACCTGGGGCCCCTCTGACCAAACCTCCAGGACCAACCACCTCCTCAGTCGATCAAGCTCCATCCTCTGCAGAACAGGGGAGCATGCAACAATGCAAAGGGAAGGAGAGAAAGAGTAAAATATAATGAGGGCATGTTGGTGGCACAGGTGAGACTGTTTTGTAAGTAGTTGAGAGATATATATATATATATATTTACTATTCATGGGTTGTTCATGTTGTGTAGGGACCAGAAAGCTCTTGGTAATCTTCAGCATCACTTCATCAGCACTAACTAAAGAAAGAGCTGTCCAATGAGTACCTACATTTAGAGAAATGGGAACAATACATGTACATGGCATTGGATCATTTCAACACCCCATTCAATATTCCCCATTGTTTTCATAGGAATGCATTTCTCAGTGAGTTCTCCAGCAGTGAATGTCCTGGGGGGATACAACATACAGAGAGGATCAAAGCTGTAGGTGATCAGGGAGTAGGCATGCCTCTGTCACAATCAATGAGTCTCTGTTCTTCCCCTGCAAGACCCCAATAACCACTGATAGCTGCAGCAGCCTCCTTCACACATTGGTTCATACTTCAGCCATTCGAAGCGTAGTGGTAGCTGTTTTCTTCCTCATTGTATGCTTTCTAATTGCTTCATAATGGACAGCGAGTAGTCCTCTGCCAGTGGTCTACAACCTCAGCCTCTGTGCCAGTGAACCCAAAACATCACTATCCCTTTCCTAAGTGCCCATCCTATCAACCCCACAGGCTTCCACTTGTTCACGTACTCACATGAGCCAGATACATGTGTCTTGATGTGCCTACTTCTGAAATCCCTCCCCTCACCAACCATCACCCTTTGTTCACTACTTCATATTAGTGCAATATCTCACAGGTGAATTGTGCAATGGCAAGGTCGCCTTGATTCAAGACTTTCTATGTACACAAGTGGCACATCTGCATGTGTTCTTTTGCACACAAATGGCCTGTACTGGGAGCAGCTAGTGGTACAAGGCATAAGACAAATAATGTCAGCTCTAGCACACGTCGCAAGTGATTTTCATGTCTGAGATCCCTTCCAGACCAAAAAGGTAAAAGTCACATCATACTACACCTCTATTATTTTAAATGGATTGAATTAATTTGTTGAGCAATCAGATTAAAGACTTTGCTTATCGAAATTTCAGAACAAATAGAACAAATAAAAAAAATGAGTTCATCTGCAATGTTTGAATTTTCAGTGTTATGTAATAAATATATATAAATAAAATTGACTGTCTATGGGTTCATTTTACCTATAGTCAGTTCATGTGAATATTGTAGTGACTTTTACATATATAAGTCAATAGCTTGATGTTAGTTCATGAATGTTGGATTAATCGACTGAAATTTGCCATATAGCTAAGGTAACATTTCCCAATGTCAGCTGTATTTAACTTGTTTGAATTCTTCAATGATACATCTTGCATATAAATGATCCAATAGATTACAGTAATGATATTCAGTACAATTTCAACACTTTTTGGCTCTTATTGAAAGATAAGCACATAACAGAACTATATACAAAAAAAAAGATACCACTTGCACATTAAGCTCATTTAGTGCATATACACTAGCAGTCTTCTACTACACTCCTCCACAGCAGTAATTTGTGACCATAGTAACAGAGATATTCAAAGCTTCATCCTTTTATTTCAGACCATTTGCCCTGCTTTATTATTGCAGGTTCTATAATGGATAATCAACATTATCACAGTTATGCAAAAAGTGGCCAATGATGTTTTGCACATTACTTATGCACTAATGAATAGCTTATGCCTGAAATGTTGATTCTCCTGCTCATTGGATGCTGCCTGACTGGCTGTGCTTTTCCAGCACCACCCTCTTCAACTCTGATCTCCAGCATCTGCAGTCCTCACTTTCTCCTAATGAATGTATACTCCATTTTGTAGCAGTTTACAATTGGTGAAGGCTGGAATTTTCCTTTCTGAAGGAAAAGAATGGCATGGTACATGTTAAAGGTCATTAGTTCTGGCCTGGTTTGAGATGGGTTATCACACATAATTACATGTATTTCATGTTATCATCTGTGCGAACAGGAAATTGCATAGATGAGCTATTGAATCATGTTGGAGTTAAGGAGCCCTAGCAAAACAGAAATTACTGGGTATCGGGGACAAACTTGCCATTTGGTTGGAGTCATACCTGGCACAAAGGATACTGTTTATAGTTATTTGAGGTTAGTCATCTCATCTCATGGACATCTCTGTCGGAGTTCCTCAGGGTAACGTCCTAGGCCCAACTGTCTTCAGCTGCTTCATCAATGACGCTCCCTCCATTATAAGGTCAGAAGTGGAGATGTTGGTCGATGATTGCACAATGCTCATCACAATTTGCAACTTTTCTGATATTGAAGCAGTCCATGTTCGAATGCAACAAGATCTGGACAACATTCCAAATTGGGCTGAGAAGTGGCAAGTAGCATTTGTGCCACACAAATGCCAGACAATGACCATCTCCAATGAGACAATCTAATCACTGCCCCTTGACATTTAATGATGTTACCATTGCTGGATCCCCACTGTCAACATTCTTGGGGTTGCCATTGACCAGAAACTCATCTGGACTCATAACATAAACACACAACTACAACAGTGGGTCAGAGGGTAGGAATACTGCGACGTGGAACACTAGGGCTAACTCACCACTGACTCCCCAGAGCCTGTTTACCATCTACAAGACATAAGTTAGGGATGTAATGAAATACTCCGAACTACCTGGATGAGTGGAGCTCCAACAACACTCAAGAAGCTTGACACTGTCCAGAACAAAGCAGCCCATCTGATTGGTATCACATCTACAAATATCCATTCCCTCCACCACCAACACTCAGTAGCTGTAGTGTGTATTATCGACAAAATGCACACAGAATTTCACCAAAGATCCTTCGACATCAAGTTACAAACCCATGACTACTTCCATCTAGAAGGGCAAGGGCAGCAGAAATATGGGGAAACCACCACCTGCCAGTTCTTCTCTGAGCCACTCACCATCTTGATTTGGGAATATATCGTCATTCCTTCACTGTAGTTGGATCAAAATCCTGGAATTCCCTCCCTAAATACATTGTGGAACAACCCACAGCAGGTAGACTGCAGCAGTTCAAGGAGGCAGCTCACCATCATCTTCTGAAGGGCAGGAAGGATGGGCAATAAAATGCTGGCCAGTGAACAATGTCCATGTCCACAAGTGAAGAAAAAAAAATGGGCTGAGCGGGCAAGATGTTCTCAAGGGATGTTCCAGGATGGTAGGTTCCAACACCACAATTAAAGGCTAGCTGGACACTACTGCTCACTGCAAGATTCCCTGGAGCATGTGAAGGATGCCCAAAACTCCATTGAGGATGTCACCAAAGAAGCAGCACTCATCCCATGGTTCAGTGACACCTGTGGAGAGGTTCTGTTGGATACTGTCCAGCAAAACATGCAGGTCCTCTTCAGGGGAAATTGCATTTGCAGGCCCAACCATCAGAAACAAAGGTCAGTATGAATGGACCTCAATAACAAATTTGGTTACAGTCCAGGGAAAAAATAGGTGACCTGCTGCACACTGCAAGGATGAGTGATGCCATCGCTTCTCTGCTAGCTCATACGAACAGGGGCATCTCTCAACCTATCTGTGCCACTGCACAGACATCTGACAAAGGGTCACCATCACTTGCCATAATGCACACTGAAGGGCTCACAGCCACCTCATGCTCTCCGACTGATAATCCTTCCTGGCACTCCACTTCCTAAATATTTACTGAGGAGTGTTCACCACCTGGCATGGTTATGTATTCTTGTATACCATAACCCATCACGTCTATACCAGTGCTCCAAATGAACATCATGACTTAGTGCCATTCTCCTGCCTTTTCCCTGTAATCCTGCACATTACCAGGGGTAAGCAATGAGGTTCAGGCCTCTGGCACGGAGCCTATCCCCGTTGCTCAGAAGGGAAGGATGGAGAAGAGCAGAGCAATAGTTATTGGAGACTCGATAGTTTGGGGCACAGATAGGCGGTTTTGTGGGGGCGAGAGAGACTCACGTTTGGTATGTTGCCTCCCAGGTGCAAGGTTACGTGATGTCTCTGGTCGTGTTTTCCGGGTCCTTAAGGGGGAAGGGGAGCAACCCGAAGTCGTGGTCCACATTGGCACCAACGACATAGGTAGGAAGAGGGATGAGGATGTTAGGCAGGCTTTCAGGGAGCTAGGTTGGAAGCTCAGAGTTAGAACAAACAGAGTTGTTGTCTCTGGTTTGTTACCCATGCCACGTGATAGAGAGTCGAGGAATAGGGAGAGAGAACAGTTAAATGCGTGGCTACTGGGATGGTGCAGGAGGGAGGGATTCTGGTTTCAGGATAACTGGGGTTCTTTCTGGGGAAGGTGGGACCTCTCTAAACAGGGTGGTCTACACCTGAACCTGAGGGGCACCAGTATTCTTGGGGGGAGGTTTGCTAGTGCTCTTTCGGGGGGTTTAAACTAACTCTGCAGGGGCATGGAAATCTCGACTGGAGCTTTAGGGTGCAGGATCTGGAGTGTAGGGAGGTGAGGAACATGGCATCAATCTAGAAGGAGGGTGCTGCAAACAGGAAGGTGGCTTGAAGTGTGTATACTTCAATGCGAGAAGTATACGAAATAAGGTAGGTGAACTTGCAGCGTGGGTTGGTACCTGGGAGTTTGATGTTATGGCTATTACGGAGACATGGGTAGAACAGGGACAGGATTGGCTGTTGCTGGTTCCAGGGTTTAAATGTTTTAGTAGGGTCAGAGGTGGGGGTAAAAGAGGGGAAGGTGTGGCATTGCTTGTCAAAGATAGTATTACAGCAGTGGAAAGGACGATGGATGAAGACTCGCCATCTGAGGTAGTTTGGGCTGAACTTAGAAATAGGAAAGGTGAGGTCACCCTGTTAGGAGTTTTCTACAGGCCTCCTAATAGTCCTAGAAATGTAGAAGAAAGGATTGCGAGGATGATTCAGGAGAAGAGTGAAAGTAATAGGGTGGTTGTTATGGGGGTCTTTAATTTTCCAGATATTGACTGGGAAAGCTATAGCTCGAGTACGTTAGATGGGTCGGTGTTTGTCCAATGTGTGCAGGAGGGTTTCCTGACACAATATGTAGACAGGCCAACAAGAGGTGAGGCCATACTGGATTTGGTTCTGGGTAATGAACCAGGCCAGGTGTTAGAATTGGAGGTAGGTGAGCACTTTGGGGACAGTGACCACAATTCAGTGACTTTTACTCTAGTGATGGAGAGGGATAAGTGTGCACAACAGGGCAAGAGTTATAGCTGGGGGCAGGGAAGTTATGATGCGGTGAGGCATGACTTAGGATGCGTGGCTTGGAAAAGTAGGTTTCAAGGGAAGGGTACAATCGATATGTGGAGCTTGTTCAAGGAGCAACTATTGAGTGTCCTTGATAAGTATGTACCTGTCAGGCAGGGAGGAAAGGGTCATGTGAGGGACCCGTGGTTTAATAAGGAATTGGAATCCCTTGATAAAGGGAAGAGGGCAGCCTATGTAAAGATGAGGCGTGAAGGTTCAACTGGGGCAATTGAGAATTATAAGGTAGCCAGAAAGGATCTAAAGAGAGAGCTAAGAGCAGTAAGGAGGGGACATGAAAAGTCCTTGGTTGGTGGGATTAGGGAAAACCCAAAGGCTTTCTATAGGTATGTCAGGAATAAAAGAATGACTAGGGTAGGAGTAGGTCCAGTCAAGGATAGTAGTGGGAAGTTGCGTGTGGAGGCTGAAGAAATTGGGGAGACACTGAATGAATACTTTTCGTCAGTATTCACTCAGGAACAGGACATTGTTGCCGATGTGAATATTGAGTCACAATTAATTAGAATGGATGGCTTTGAGGTATGTAGGGAAGAGGTGTTGGAAATTCTGGAAAGGGTGAAAATAGATAAGTCCCCTGGGCCTGATGGCATTTATCCTCGGATTCTCTGGGAAGCAAGGGAGGAGATTGCAGAGCCATTGGCCTTGATTTTTATGTCGTTGTTCTCTACAGGAATAGTGCCAGAAGACTGGGGGATAGCAAATGTGGTTCCCTTGTTCAAGAAGGGGAGTAGGGATAATCCTAGTAACTATAGGCCGGTGAGTCTTACCTCTGTTGTGGGCAAAGTCTTAGAGAGAATTGTAAGGGATAGGATTTATGAACATCTGTGTAGGAATAGTGTGATCAAGGATAGTCAGCATGGTTTTGTGAAGGGCAGGTCGTGCCTCACAAACCTTATTAAATTCTTTGAGAAGGTGGCTAAGGAGGTGGACGAGGGTAAAGCGGTAGATGTGGTGTATATGGATTTTAGTAAGGCATTTGATAAGGTTCCCCATGGTAGGCTACTTCAAAAAATACGGAGGTATGGCATTGAGGGTGAGTTGGAGGTTTGGATTAGGAATTGGCTGGCTGGAAGAAGACAGAGGGTAGTAGTTGATGATAAAGGTTCATCTTGGAGTGCAGTTACCAGCGGTGTTCTGCAAGAATCTGTTTTGGGACCATTGCTGTTTGTCATTTTTATAAATGACCTGGAGGAGGGGCTAGAAGTTTGCGGATGATACGAAAGTCGGTGGAGTTGTTGACAGTGAGGAAGGATGTGGCAGGTTACAGCGGGATATAGATAAGCTGCAGAGCTGGGCAGAAAGGTGGCAAATGGAGTTCAATATAGCTAAGTGTGAAATGATTCACTTTGAGAAGAGTAACAAGAAGATGGATTACTGGGCTAATGATCGGATACTTGGTAGTATGGATGAGCAGAGGGATCTTGGTGTCCATGTACACAGATCTCTGAAAGATGCCACCCAGGTAAATAGTGCTGTGAAGAAGGCATATGGCGTACTGGCTTTTATTGGTAGAGGAACTGAGTTCCGGAGTCCTGAGGTCATGTTGCAGTTGTATAAGACTCTGGTGCGGCTGCATCTGGAGTATTGTGTGCAGTTTTGGTCGCCATACTATAGGAAGGATGTGGAGGCACTGGAAAGGGTACAACCAGGATGTTGCCTAGTATGGTAGGAAGATCGTATGAGGAAAGGCTGAGACACTTGGGGCTGTTTTCATTGGAGAAAAGAAGGTTTAGGGGTGACTTGATAGAGGTGTACAAGATGATTAGGGGTTTAGATAGGGTTGACCATGAGAACCTTTTTCCACGTATGGAGTCAGATATTATGAGGGGGCATAGCTTTCAGTTAAGGGGTGGTAGGTATAGGACAGATGTTAGGGGTAGATTCTTTACTCAGCGAGTCGTGAGTTCATGGAATACCCTGCCAGTAACAGTGGTGGACTCTCCCTCTTTATGGGCATTTAAATGGGCATTGGATAGGCATATGGAGGATAGTGGGCTAGTGTAGGTTAGGTGGGCTTGGATCGGTGCAACATCGAGGGCCGAAGGGCCTGTACTGCGCTGTATTTTTCAATGTCCTATTATTTCTAATTAAATAATTATCTAATAATCATCCTGATTGTCTCAGTGGAACCTGCCTCCACTACACTTCCAAGCAGTGTAATCTAGATCTGAACCATGTGATGCATGAAAAAGTTATTTTTTCATCTCTCATTTGTTTCTTTTACAAATTACTTTAAATCTGTCCCCTATTTCTCTTGATCTTTTTATGACCAGGAACAGTTTCTCCCTATCTACTCTATCCAGCCCAATCATTATTTTGAAAATTTCTATCAGATCTTTTTTAGGTTTCTCTCTAAGCAGAGGAGTTACAATCTCTCCTCATAATGGAAATGCCTCATTCTTCCTGTAATGTTGCACTTGTATGTGTAATCAATCAGCTGATGTTTAACAAGTATCTGATACAAGTTCAGCATTGCCTCTGGGCTCTCTAACTCTCCACCTCTATTAGTAAAGCCAAGGTTACTGTATGCTTCATTAACTTCTCACTTCATCTCTCCTACCATCTTCAATGGTCTGTACACATGCACGCCTCGGAATTTCTGCTCCTGCATCCTCTTTAGATTTGTACACCCTCTTTAATAATGTGTTTCAATGTTCTTCCGACCAAAGTGAATCAGCTCAGACTTCTTTGCGTTGAAACTCATCTGGTATCTATCTGTCCACTCCACCAACTTGTCTGGGTCCTTTTGAAGTACTTCACTGTCTTTGTCACAGAATACAATACTCTTATGTTTTGTGTCATCTGCAAACTTTGAAATTGTCCCCTGCACACCAAGATCTAGGTCATTAATAGAAATCAGAAAAAGTGAAGGTCTCAATACTCTACTACAAACCTTCATCCAGCCCAAAAATTATCCATTGATCATCACGCACTGTTTCTTATCAAACAGCAAGTTTGTATCCATGTTACTCTGGCTTATTTTATACCATGGCATATAAATTTCCTCAGAAGCCTATTGTGTGGCACTATATCAAACACCTTCTGGAAATCCATGTACATCACATCAACAGTATTACCCTCATTGATCCTTCACGTTATCTCAACAAACTCCAGCAAGTTAGTTCAAAATAATTTCCTGTTTAGAAATCCATACTGGCTGTTCTGAGTTAATACACCTCTTTTCTTTGTGACGACTGACTCTATTCACAATTATTGCTTCTGGAGCTTCCACATCGCTGAAGTTAAACTGACCAGTCTTGAATTGCTGGATTTTTGTTACAACCTTTTTTGAACAAAGATGTAATAGTCGCAATGCTTCAGTTTTCTGGTATCAGCTGTTTCATGATCGAGTATTCTGATTGCTCAATGGCTGTAATCGGTGGCTCCCTGAACCTGTGGAAAACTAGCAATGGCAGCAAAGTCTAATGGCCACGCTTCCTGACTTCCCGTGTCAAGAGGAATGATGGGTCTTGTAAAGACAACATCAATGACATCCCAGATCCTGTTATGAGTTGGATACCTGTGAAATGCAGATGGTACATTTAGGATTGCCGAGGTGTGATTGCCACCCAGCTCTTGAGGCCATATATTTGTCCATCAGCTGACATGGATATAAGGCATTGATTCTAGACATCCTGAACTTTCCTCTACACTGTCTGTCACTCAGATGGAGATAGCTATATTAAAATCTGTAGTACCTGTTTCACATGCGAGATCTCTTTCAATATGTTGGCTGTTGTTCTGTTCCTTCTCCCTTGAGGCTGTATAGTAGTGAATAAAGGATTCTGCTATTGCTGATCCTGTAGGAGTCTTCAATAGAGGCTCCTTCAGAACTTCAGGAACAAAAGAAGGTTGACCTTAGCCATGATTTGGAGATGCCAGTGTTGGACTGGGGTGAACAAAGTTAAAAATTACACAACACTAGGTTATAGTCCAACAGGTTTAATTGGAAGCACTAGGTTTTGAAAGCAGCGGCATTCCGAAAGCTAGTGCTTCCAATTAAACCTGTTGGACTATAATCTGGTGTTGTGTGATTTTTGACCTTAGCCATGGTCCTTTAACTTTCAGAAGAACTCTAGAAACAATAAATGAAAGCACACAGTCCTATTAATATAGTGCTTCACCTCTGTTATCCTTTTCCCATGAAGCTTTAGGTTATCCCCTCAGAAGTTAATCTCACATATAGCCAAATCCCCAATTGCATGTGCTTTCTGTGGTTCGACTTTGCTATGGGACTTGAAAAGGTAGCTCCTTGTTACCAATACCACTGGTGCCTGAAAGCAGATATTGCTGCTAGATTACCTTCTAGCCTGACAAAGCCCCTTCTCAAGAAAATGGTCATCCAAATATGTGTCTTGCTTAAAAATTAACTTTGTGGCCTTGGTATGAAGTACCCACTCCCTCGCCATACGCCACCACACCAGTCCTGTCTGTGTGAGAGGATATGCCAGCAATGAGCCATAGCTTGTAGTGCTTGTGGTGGTCTGCCACCACAAGCAGTATTATGTGAATGAATCATGGCCCTCTCCCAATCCCACCCCCATGAAAACCTGAAATTTTGAGTTTGGTGGAAGGACTTCAGATTTCAGACATCTACCAGCATTTTCACCACAGCGGCCAGATTTTCTGGCATGTTGAAAATCTGAGTCACCTCTTCTTCACACTTTGGATATAGCCTTTTTAAAATCAAATACGTGATACCTTTGAGAACAAAAGAGTGGATTGGTTAAGTTAAAAAGTACTCTGTGCCTTCTAAACTCACTTTCACTGAGGTTAGTTGTTGACTCAGACAGACACAGTCAACTCCTGAATTTCCTTGACCCCCTACTTTGAGACTGTACTCTCCCCTACCCAATTCTGCCAGACCCACTTTACTATATTCAAAAGCCCTCTATGACTGGAACCATTTCTTCAACTAGTCAATATAACCAAGCCAAGCCCCAGATGTTAGCTGCTCACAGCCTTGTCAACATCATGGACATATCCTAAAAATCCTTGCTGTTTTCCATGACCAGAGCTCATTCCCAGACTGAATATATAAGATATCCCCAATTGCTGACCAACAAGGCTCAAACTAATTTGGTTGACTTCCAGCACTAACCATGGCTCAGTCTCAGAACTGAAATGGTTCCATTCTACAGATCTGAATTGGACCACTGCCTGACTAACTGTGCCTGGAACCTTGGACTATAAATGACTGCTGGACTGACTGTGGCAGTCCCCTCGACTTAGAGGAGTCCACACTTGCCTCATTAACCATACATCCCTTTCCTGTTAACACTTCACCATTCTCTTCATCCACATGCTTTGTGTCTGCCCCATGCACTGAAAGCACATGTGCCAACTTTGCTGCTGAGGCCATATGTACCCACCCTTCCATGTTGATGTTTAAGTGTGTAGTACATTCACAAGCTTTACCTTCCACGTTAACCAGCATTCTCAGCCACAAGCTGATGTCTTGCCCCGTTCTGTGCTGAATTTCCATCTCCAAGATGCAAGTTGCTACTTTGCCTTTCTTGAATTGGGTTCTGTAATGACCCAATGACACATCTTGCCTTTCCCCCTTGGATCTGCGTATAGTGAAGATTTGCTATCTTCACTATTTACAGCAATAGTGAAGATAGCAAACATTTACAGCGTCTGCTAGGAAGAGAAAAGGCAAAGAACTTACCAGTTGAAAGCCGAACACCAAGTTGCCAAATGCACATTTGTCACTGAAGCACTGAGTATCTTGACTGGGTCGCAAGTTAACTTGGAAAATGAAATTAATTCCAGCAAGTTATGTAAGTAATGAGATGCAAATATATGTAGGTGAGATTCTCGACACCTAGTGTGAGAAGGCTAACTCACTTTTTGAGGAGAGATGACCGGAACTGTTTGTAAAGATGGTGAAAATCTGATTTTTGAACCCTTTCCTAATGAGAAGTTTTCAAGTCCACCATTCTGTTCACCTCTTCAGGGTAGACAAGCAGAATGCTGGAAGAACACAGCAAACCAGGCAGCATCAGCAGGTGGAGAAGTCAACATTTTGAGTAAACTTCTCCACCTCCTGATGCCGGTTGCCCTGCTGTGTTCTTCCAGCCTCCTGCTTGTCGATTTTGTATTCCAGCATCTACTGTTTTTTAACCACTTCAGGGAGCAAAAAAAATTGCACAGATTTATATTTAAACAAATACATAACAGAAAAAAAATACAAGTTTCAAGCTTTTCCAAACCTTTTTTGAGGTTGGCTGTTTCTAAACTAGAGCTTTGTGCACCCATCTTTGGCTTTCAGGTTGAAACCTGAGGTAAGTTGCTCACTTAAAACTTATCACTGTAATTTATGATTGCTGTTTGAGGAGTTGACAGCCCTTTAATAGGTTTCTTCAACTTGAACTTGACTTAAACCTGAAACTTTAGGATGAGGTTATCCCAAACTACTTGTCACAGTGCCCGGTGTTATCACCGTGTCAAAACTTTGCATGTGTAGGTTCTGATGCAGCTGTTGAGTACTGACCAAGTGCCCCTTTAAATCGCACAGTTTTTTAATCCCGGGTGTAGCCAAATGCCTTTCCTTGTAGACATGAATGCTTTTGTCCAAAAACAATCTAAGAGGAAAGATAATTGCATTTAGTTAAAAACCCAGGATTAAACAACATTTTTCCCCTGCCACTCTCGCAGGTCTCTCACCACCTCTATCTACTCTCATTATCTTTCACCTCCCAACCTCCCAACCTCACAAGCATCTCTCCCCACCCCACAGAAGTCAGGGGCTTTCCCCCCTACTCTCATAACCCTGGAGTCTCTGCAACTTTGGACCACAAAAATGAGGTTACATGAGAAATATTTGGGAAGCATCATCATTGGACGAGGATGATTATCCTCACTGGAAACACTGAATTTGCAACAAGTATTCACTGACAATGGAGTCAGTCAAAATCACCTTTTTTTTAATTTCAAAAATATACTTTATTCATAAAATATTTTGATAATGTGTACAATTGGTCATGCCATACATCCGTAAACATTCCATTTCTTGGTATACAGAGACAGAGAAATCATTCATATATACAGGTCTGTACAATTACATATTTAGCTGGGGGTCAGCGGAGCCCCCTACTGTGTCGGACCCCTGTGTTTAGGCAGGCAGACCTTACACAGTGTTCTTTCCCAACTGCACCTTGGCAGCAGCTGCTCCAAGCTTCAGCGTGTCCCTCAACATGTAGTCCTGGACCTTGGAATGTGCCAGGCCGCAACACTCAGTCGGGGTCAACTCCTTCAGCTGAAAGATCAACAGGTTTCAGACCGCCCAGAGAATGTCCTTCACCGAGTTGATGATCCTCCAGGCGCAGTTGATGTTCGTCTCAGTGTGGGTCCCGGGCAACAGGCCGTAGAGCACGGAGTTCCGCGTCACGGCGCTGCTCGGGACAAACCTCGACAAACACCACTGCATTCCTCTCCGGACTTCTTCTGCATAGGCATATTCCGGAAGGAGGTGTGTGACAGAGTCCTCCCCCCGCAGCTGCTTCGAAGCCAGCGTGTGGTGCGGCTGAGAATCCGGGCATGCATAAAGGATCTCACAGGCAGACCCCTTCTCACCACCAGCCAAGCCATGTCTTGGTGCTTGTTGGAAAGTTCTGGCGATGAGGCATTCTGCCAAATGACTTTGACAGTCTGCTCAGGGAACCGCTCGATAGGATTCGCCCTCTCCTTTTCCCGAAGGGTATCAAGGACACTACTTGCTGACCACTTCCTGATGGACTTGTGGTCAAAGGTGTTTTTCTTCATAAACTTCTCCACGAAGCACAGGTGATACGGAACGGTCCAACTACTCGGAGCATTCCGCAGCAGCCAGGCCCATCCTTCACAACACCAGGGACAGGAAGAACCTCAGTACGTAGTGACACTTGGTGTTTGCGTATCGGGGATCCATGCACAGCTTGATGCAGCCACACACAAAGGTGGCCATCAGGGTGAGGGTGGCATTGGATGTATTTTTTCCCCCATTGCCCAGATCTTCATACATCGAGTCCCTTCGGACCCGGTCCATCTTTGATCTCCATAAAAATTGGAAGATGGCCCTGGTGACTGCAATGGCACAGATTCTGGGAATAGGCCAGACCTGTGCCATATATAATAGCAATGACAGTGCCTCGCACCTGATGACCAGGTTTTTTCCAGCGATGGAGTGCGACCGTAGCTTCCATCTGCCCAGTTTCTGCCTCACTTTGCTGATACGCTCCTCCCAAGACTTGGCGTATGCCCCAGCCCCCCCGAACCAAATACCCAGCACCTTCAGGTGGTCGGTCCTGACGATGAAGGGGATCGAGGATTGGTCGGCCCAGTTCCCGAAGAGCATGGTCTCGCTCTTGCCTCAGTTTACCTTGGCCCCCGAGCCCCTTTCGAACTGGTCACAAATGCACATGAGTCTGTGTACGGACAGCGGATCCGAGCAGAAAACAACGACATCATCCATGTACAGGGAGGCCTTAACCTGCAGGCTCCCGCTGCCAGGAATAGTCACCCCTCTCAGGCTCACATTCTTCCTGAAGGACTCGGCAAATGGCTCTATGCAGCACACAAACAAGGCAGGAAAGAGAGGGCAGCCCTACCTGACTCCAGATCTGACTGGGAAGCTATCTGATTCCCACCCATTGATTGAGACTGCACTGACAATGTTGGTGTAGAGCAGTCTGATCCAATTGCAGATTCCCTTCCCAAAGCCCATTTTGGAGAGAACATCTCTCATATACGTGTGTGATATCCTGTCAAAGGCTTTCTCCTGGTCCAGGCTGATGAGACAGGTGTCCAACCCTCTGTCCTGCACATAGGCGATCATGTCCCTGAGGACTGCTAGACTCTCAGCAATCTTCCTGCCCGGTACAGCACAGGTTTGGTCAGGGTGAATCACCGACCCCAGAGCAGACCTGACCCGGTTGGCGATTACTTTTGATAGAATTTTGTAATCTGCATTCAACAGTGAGATTGGTTTCCAATTTTTGAGTTCCTCCCTCTCCCCCTTCTGCTTGTAGATGAGGGTGATGATGCCTTTTCTCATGAATTCACTCATGGTACCTGCCTGAAGCATACTGACATACACCTCCAGCAGGTCCTGGCCAATCAAGTCCCACAGAGCAGAATAGAGCTCGTCCGGTAAGCCGTTGCTTCCGGGAGTTTTATTCTTTTTGAAGGACTCGAGGGCCTTGGTCAGCTCGTCCAGAGATAGCGGCTGGTCCAGCCTCTCCCTTGTTCTGTCGTCTAAGACCTCCGTGGTAGAGGACAGGAACGACTGGGACGCCGTGCTGTCAGTTGGCTTTGTGTCATACAGACTGGCATAGAAGGATTTGCTGATCCTCACGACGTCAGGCTGCTGAGCACGGAGCTCTCTTTGTGCACCTTCTGGAAGAAGAAACATGAGCACGTCTCGTCCTGCTCCACCGAGCGGGTCCTGGACCGGAAGATAATCTTGGAGGCCTCCAAGGCAAAGAGCGAGGCTTGCTGGCCCTTCACCTCCTTGAGGTCCTCCGTGACATCGACCCTCATCGTCTGCAGCAGGAGCAGGTTCTGCATACTTTCCTGGAGCTGGGACAGTTCACCCAGCCTCTCTCTCGCCTCCTGAACACCGTTGAGGATGAAGAACCTCTTGATGTTCCCTTTTACTGTTTCCCACCAGTCCGCTGGAGACTCAAAGAGGGGCTTCACGGTTCTCCAACCTGCATAGTCCCTCTTGAGCTCCTCAATGTTTCCCAGGGTCAACAGCTATGTGTTCAGCTTCCACATTCCCTTACCAGCCCGCTACCCATCCTGTAGGTGACAGTCAGCCAGCAGGAGGCAGTGGTCAGAGAAGAACACCGGCCTGACATCGGTGGATCTGACTGAGTGCGTTGGGGACACAAACAGGTAATCTGGCGTCCAGTTTACTGTCCCCTCCCATTGGATCGTCCATCTGCATCAATGATACAGTTGAAGTCTCCAGCCAGAATGACCGGCCTGGACATAGCCAGCAACAGTGGAAGCTGCTGCAGGACGGCCAACCGTTCACTCTTACCTACTGGGGCGTACACACTAATCAGTCTCAGGGGAGCAGTCCTGAACATGACGTCGGTGACGAGGAGGCGCCCGCACACCACCTCCTTAACTTCAGAGATGGTGAAGTTGGCTCCTCGCAACAGGATACCAGGCTATCGTTGCCCCTGACCAAACTGACGGCCCATGGGCCCACAAGCTTGACCATCTGTAGCTGCTGAGGTGCTACACTCTTGTAGAAACAGGACGTCGGCTTTAATGTTGGCCAGGAAGGCCATCATAGAAACACATTGTGTAGCTGATTTGATGCTATGCACATTGATGCTGGCAACTCTTATCCCCATTTTAACAGTTTATGAGATTGCCAGTGTCCATTTGCTGCTGGTCTTGCCTCTCTGGGGTAGCTGTGTGCATGTCCGTGGTGACGGCAAACTGCTGAACCCTCCCAGGGCTGAGGTAGCTGTCTGGCTCCGCGCTCGGGCCATTTCCCCGCTCTGGTGTCTTCGGGTCGGGCCCAGGGTCCGCACAGTCCAGTTCTCTGTCCGACAGCGGGGCTGTCACAGAACCGCTGCTCCCAGTTACCTGAAGCTGTGGGCCGGTGGCTACCTCGTGGTTCTCACTGGGTGGTGGGAGGTCTTTACCTGTCCCCTCAGAAAGATTGCTTTTTCCCGTTTGGGCGGTGCTGCCCTCCTTTTTCACCGTGGCGCTCTGTCTCTTCCTTTGGTGACGACCCTCCTTGCGCCCGTCCTCACTGTTGGAAGAGCTGCCTGTATCCTCGTTATGTAGGTGTCGCTTCCCTTTTCGCTGGGTGGCTTTGGGGGCCTGGTGAGATTTCCTCTTCCTGTTTTTGACAGTGATCCAATCCTCTGCCTCCTTTGTTCCCTCCCCTCCCGTTTCCTCCGTCTGTCACGAAGGAGCTTGGATTGGCTGCTGCACCTCCCCGCTGTCTGTCAGTCAAAATTTCTTTTTTATTTCAAAAATATACTTTATTCATAAAATATGCATAGGATAATTTGATACACTGTACATTAGGTAATGCCATTCATATTTCCACATTTACATACACAGCTCCGAATTATCATTATTACATACAGATCTGTGCATCTCTCACTCACATATTGAGCTAAGGCGTCAGCAGAGCCCAAATGACTGTATGGGCCCCCTGCTTTTCTTTCGACAGGCAGATGTTAAACGGTGGTCTTTCCCCACCGCGCCTTGGCGGCAGCTGCCCCAAGCTTCAGCGCGTCCCTCAACACGTAGTCCTGGACCTTGGAATGTGCCAGTCTGCAACACTCAGTCGGGGTCAACTCCTTCAGCTGGAAGATCAACAGGTTTCGGACCGCCCAGAGAGCGTCCTTCACCGAGTTGATGATCCTCCAGGCGCAGTTGATGTTCGTCTCGGTGTGCGTCCCGGGGAACAGGCCGTAGAGCACGGAGTCCCGCGTCACGGCGCTGCTCGGGACGAACCTCGACAAATACCACTGCATTCCTCTCCAGACTTCCTCTGCATAGGCACATTCCAGAAGGAGGTGTGTGACAGTCTCGTCCCCCCCGCAGCCGCTTCGAGGGCAGCGTGCGGTGCGGCTGAGAGTCCGGGCGTGCATAAATGATCTCACAGGTAGAGCCCTTCTCACCACCAGCCAGGCCATGTCTTGGTGCTTGTTGGAAAGTTCTGGCGATGAGGCATTCTGCCAAATTGCTTTGACAGTCTGCTCAGGGAACCACTCAACAGGATCCGCCCTCTCCTTTTCCCGAAGGGTCTCGAGGACGCTACGTGCTGACCACTTCCTGATGGACTTGTGGTCAAAGGTGTTTTTCTTCAGAAATTTCTCCACGAAGGACAGGTGGTATGGAACGGTCCAACTACTCGGAGCGTTCCGCGGCAGCGAGGCCAGGCCCATCCTTCGCAACACCAGGGACAGGTAGAACCTCAGTACGTAGTGACACTTGGTGTTTGCGTACCGGGGATCCACACACAGCTTGATGCAGCCACACACAAAGGTAGCCATCAGGGTGAGGGTGGCATTGGGTGTATTTTTTCCCCCATTGCCCAGATCTTTGTATAGTGAGTCCCTTCGGACCCGGTCCATCTTTGAACTCCATATGAACTGGAAGATGGCCCGGGCGACTGCAGCGGCGCAGGTTCTGGGAATAGGCCAGACCTGTGCCACGTACAACAGCTCAAAATCAGGTACAGTGTTGGTTCAGAAAAATAATTGATGGCCCAGCTCACTGAATAGCTCATTCATCCTACTCACAGGAACTGCTACCTCTTACAGGTCAGAGTCACTGTCATAGGTGAACGAAAAATGATCCATTATTGCCTGACAGTATTGGTGAATCCCCTGCACTGCTACTGGCCCACTGATCTTTTTCTTTCATTGCAAAATAAATTGGCAATTGCAAGACTGGCTCCTGATTTCCATTTAAATTGGATCCACCATGCTCCTCTCCCATCTACTCTGTGCCTTTCCTGTCACTGATTATATTGAGAACCTAACTGTTGGCTTCTGATCAGCCTGCTGTTTTGAAATCACATTGGGCGTCATTACCAACACACTGGGGGTTTGGGACCCAGAATGTCCTGATTTCAGGGTCCCAACTGAGAAATAAAAATTGAACGCAAAGTATTTATTCAGAACCATGCCCATCTCTTCTGCCTTCGCATCGAGGTGATCTTGCTTATTTCTTAGAGTCATACAACCTGGAAACTGGCCTGTTGGCCCAACTCATCCGTGCTGACCACATTTCCTAAACTGAACTAGTCCCATTTGCCAGTGTTTGGCCCATAACCCTTTAAACCTTTCCTATCCATGTACTTGTCCTAATGTCTTTCAAATGTTGTAACTGCACCTGCCTCTACCGCTTTCTCTGGCAGCTCATTTCAAATACACACCACTCTCTATCTGAAAAGGTTTCTCCTTAGGTCCCTTTTAAATCTTTCACCTCTCACCTTAAACCTATGCCCTGTAGCTTTGGACTCCCCTACCCTGGGCAAAAGAACCTGGCTATTACCTTATCCACACCCCTCATGATTTCATAAACGTCTATAAAGTCACCCTTCAGCCTCTGACACTCCAGGGAAAAATGTCCCAGCCTATCCAGCCTCTCCTTATAACTCAAATCTTCTCATCTCAGTATTACCTTTGCAAATATTTTTTGCACTCTTTCCAGTTTAACAAAATCCTTCCTGTAGCAGGGCAAACAGAATTGTGCACAGTACTCCAAATGTGGCCTCACCAATATCTTGTACAGCTATAACATGATGTCCCAACTTCTGCACTCAATTCTTTGACAAATGAAGGGAAGTATGCCAAATGCCTTCTTCACCACCCTATCTACCTGTGATGCCACTTTCAAGGAACTATATATTAGTACCTCTAGGTCTCTCTGTTTGACAACACTCCCTAGGGCTCTACCATGAACTGTATTAGTTGTGCCCTAGTTTGTCTTACCAAAATGCAACACCTCACATTTATCAGAATTAAACTCCATCTGCTATTCCTCGGTCCACTGGCCCAGTTGATCAAGATCCCGTTGTAATCTTAGATAACCTTCTTCATTGTCCACTATGCCACCAATTTTGGTGTCATCCACAAACTTACTCACTATACCTCCTATATTCTCATCCAAACTGTTTATGTAAATGATGCACAACAGTGGACTCAGCGCTAATGCTTGCAGCACACTGCTGGTCACAAACCGCCAACCTGAAAAACAACCCTCTACCACCAACAATGCCAAACCTTACCACCTGATGCCTGGAGGAAGAATGCCTCATATTCTGCCTTGGGACCCTGTTGCATAGGATAAATGTGGATTTCACCAGTTTCCTCATTTCTCCTCCCCTCACTTTAGCTCAATCCCAAGCCTCCAACTCTGCACCGCCCTCCTGACCTGTCCATCACCTTTCCCATCTATCCACGCCACCCTCCTCACCAACCTATCATTTTCACCCCCACCTTCATCTACCTTTCATATTCCCAACTACCTTCCCCACAACCCCACCCCCCTCCCATTTATCTCTCCGCCCCCCAAGTTCACAAGCCTCATTCCTGATGAAGGGGTTATGCCTGACATATTGATTCTCCTGCTTCTCAGATGCTGCCTGACCTGTTGTGCTTTTCCAGCACCACACTCTCACCTCTACCACCACTCTCTATCTCCTATCATCAAACCTGACAGCTCTTCCTGCATCCCATATGATCCAACCTTACTAAGCAGTCTACCATATGAAACCTTTTGATGGCCTTGCTAAAGTCCATGGAGATAATGTTTACCACTCTACCTTCATCTATCTTCTTGGTCACTTCTTCAATAAACTCAATCAAATTTGTGAGATATGATTTTTCATGCAATAAGCTATGCTGACTATCCCTAATCAGTCCTTTCTTTTTCAAATGCATGTAGATCCTGTCTCTCAGAAACTCCTCCAACAACTTACTCACCACTGGCGTTAGGCTCACCGATCTGTAGTTCCTTGCCTTTCTGTGGTCTTCTGGCACCTCATCTGTAGTTGTCAATGCCAGAAATATCTCCGTTAGGGGCCCTGCAATTTCATCCTTAGCTTCCCGCAATGTCTTGAAATAGACCCGATCAGGTCCCGGGGATTTATTGACCTTTAACCTTTTTAAGATTTCCAATACTTCTTTTTCTGTAATGTAGTTTCTTTCAAGACATCACTGTGTATTTTCCCAAGTTCTCTAGCATCCATGTCTTTCCCCACAGTTAAATACTGAAGTAAAGTATCTCACGCATCTCCTGTGGTTCCACACACAGATAACTGTGTTGATCTTTAAGGGGCCCTATTCTCTCTTAATCACTCTTTTGCCCTTAATATTCCTGTAGAATGGTTTTGGATTCTTCTTTTATCTTATCTGCCAAAGCTATTGTGGGCGACATGGTGGCACAGTGGTTAGCACTGCTGCCTCACAGTGCCAGAGACCTGGGTTCAATTCCCGCCTCAGATGACTGTGTGGAGTTTGCACATTCTCCCTGTGTCTGTGTGGGTTTCCTCTGGGTGCTCTGGTTTCCTCCCACAGTCCAAAGATGTGGAGGTTTGGTGAACTGACCATCCTAAATACTGTTAGGTGAAGGGGTAAATGTAGGGACATGGGTCTGGGTGTGTTGCACTTTGGCGGGTCGGTGATGGACTTGTTTCCACACTGTAAGTAATATAATCTATCTCATGACCCTTTATTTCCCTCTTAAAAGTTCTCTTACTGTCCTTGTACTCAAGGGATTAATTTGATTCCAGCTACCTGTACCTGACATATGCCTCCTTCTTTTACTCTTCATACCCCTACTGTTTCTTTAATTATTTACAGTTTCTCTATGCATTCATATCTTGGGGAGGTTTCTTGAGTTTACTCGTCATTTTTCTTTCCATTATCTCTTTGCTTCTCAAATTCACTTTTAAATTTCACTATTGTACATTCCATACTCCTGTGAGCTTTTTGTTGTATTGAGTTCTTGATATCAGCTTCCCACTTTTGCCTTAGCCCATGCTGAATGCTTTTTGATATCCAGAAATATCTAGAGTCAGGAGTACTACTTTATTTCTTTATGAAAAGAACATATTTGTTCTGAATACTCTATTTTTTATTGATTGCCTCTCACTGGTCTGATATTGATTTACCTTCAAGAAGCTGTCTCTGGTCCATGTTTCTTAGATCACATCAACTTAGTAAAATTGATCTTTCCCATTTGAGAACCTATACTCTGGTACCGTCTTTGTCATTTTCCATAGCAACTTGAATTATGATTACTTCATTGTGTAATTTGAAGCCACACTACAAGTTTACAGTCTTTCCAGATTGATCAATGTGAATACAGTTAAGAACTGTATTTAGGCTTAGACATCAATGTAACACATTATTTTGTATGAGTACTAAATATTGTCATACATGGTGTTCATATCAAGCTCAGATTTTATCGTTAAATTTGGTACAGACTGCTCCCTTTTCTTTTTGTGTTAATCACCATGTGCTCCCAGAAGCTTTCTGGTCTAAAGTTCCAGAGTGTTGAGTGCGCAGTCTGTTTCCAGAATGTTTTAACTTTGACCACACTGTGCCATTTATTTTCAATGATAAGCAGCCCATTGATATTAGCACAACGTTGCTCGAGGGACTTGAATGCTGATCCACTGATCCCCCTTCCAATTACACAGCTTCATGCCTTGAACCTAAATCTGGAATGATTCTACTCTTGTGGGCATGAATGCATTTTAAGAATTCTACAACATTTGTAAACTGACTTTATCTGACAGGAACCATATTTGCTGTATTTGGACTTCCAAAAGGAGCTCAACAAAGTACCTCACAAAAAGTTAAGTTAGAAGATAAGAGCACATCATGTTGGAGGCATTACAGGTGCACAATGCTTTATCTGAAATGCTCGGAACCAGCTGGTTTTCGGAATTCAGAATTTTTTGAGTTTCAGAATAACTTACAGTTTGATGGTGAAATTTTTAAAAGTCTTACCAGAGGAGCAGACTCACTGAGTAAATTGGGGCCATGAAACAGAATTGAGGCCTGCCAGTGCTAGACCACGCCATCCACATCACATCTGAGTGACACATATTGAGTGGGTGTGGACTTGGGTTAACTGTTTGCACGCCAAAAACCTTGTTAATGGGGGAAAAAAACTTCACAAAAACACTTTCGGACTTTGGAGCTTTTCAGATTTCGGGATTTCAGATAAAAGGTTGTCTACCTGTATATTGGTGTGAATAGAGAATTGGCTAACAGGCAGGATAAGGGGTTCTTTCTCAGGTTTGGGACCCATGACCAGTGGGGCTCCATAGGGGTCAGTGCTAGGAATGCAACTGTTTGCAGTATATATGAATGACTTGAAAGAAGGAGGCAAATGTAGTGTAGACAAATTTGCAGAAGACACAAAAATAGATGGAAAGACAGAAAAAAAAGCAGAAATTGCTGGGAAAGCTCAGCATTTCTGGCAGCGTCTGTGAAGAGAAAGCAGTGTTAATGTTTCGGGTGCAGTGACTCTTTCAAACGGTTCTGCAGAAGGGTCACGGGATGTGAAATGTTAGCAGTGCATTCTCTCTGAAGATGCTGCCAGACTTGCTGAGTTTTCCTAGTAATTTTTGTTTTTGATTTCCAGCATTCACAGTTCTTTGTTTATTTTGTTTAGATTGAAAGGCAGGTTGTGATAGCAGTTTGAACAGTTTACAGAGAGATATCGATAGTTTTTGTAAGTGGGCAAAAAGTTGATAAATTGAGTATAATGTGAGAGATAATGATGTTCATTTTGGAAGGAAGAACAAAATCAAAACCTTATTACTCAAATCGAGAAAACTGCAGAAAACCTTAATACAAGGGGACCTGGGAGCGCTTGTACATGAAATACAGAAAGCTAGCACACAGATGCAGCAGGTAATCAGGAAGGATAATGGAATATTAGTCCTTATTTAAAAGTGGTTGGAATATAAGACTAGGGCAGTCTTCCTGCAATTGTGCAGGGTGCTGGTGAGACCACATCTGGAGTATGGAGCAAATTTTTGTCTCCTTATTTAAGAAAATATATTATTTCATTGCAGGCTGTTCAGAGACGGTTCTCTTGGATGATTTCCAGTATGGGCAGATTGGCTTATGAGGAATGGCTAGACAGGCTGGGACTCTACTGATTGGAGTTTAGAAGAATGAGAGGTGTTCTCATTTTAAAACATTTAAGGTTCTTAAGATGTTTGATAGGGTAAATGCTAAGAGGATGTTTCCCCTCAGGGGAAAGTTTTGAATTAGAGAACACGTTCTCAGAGTTAAGGGGTGCGAATTTAGAATGAGATGAGCCACAAGGATTGATGCTGTGTCCACTGCCTTTTGTAATTTACATAAATGATTTGATTAATAGGTTTGCAGGTAACACCAGAATTGATGATGTAGTGGACATCGAAGAAGTTTACCTCACAGTATAATGGGACTTTAATCAGATAGGCAAATCGGCCAAGGAGTGGCAGATGGTGTTTAGTTTAAATACATGTGAGGTACTGCATTTTGGTAGGGCAAATCAGGGCAGGCCTTATACACCTAATGGTAAGGTCCAGGGAATGTTGCCATACAAAGAGACCTTGGAATGCAGGTTCATAGTTCCTTGAAAATGGAGTCGCGGGCATACAAGGTAGTGAAGAAGGCATTTGATACATTTGCCTTTATTGGTCAGTGCATTGAGTATAGGAGTTGGAAGGTCATTTTGCAGCTGTACAGGACATTGGTTAGGCCACTTTTGGAATAGTGCATTCAATTCTTGTCTCCCTGCTATAGGGGGGAAAGATGTTCTGAAATTTGAAAGGGTTCAGGAAAGAGTTGCAAGGATGTTGACAGGGTTGGAGGATTTGAGCTATAGAGAGAGAAGCTGAATAGGCTGGGGTTATTTTCTCTGAAAATTGAAGGCTGAAGGGTGACTTTATAGAAGTTTGTAAAATCATGAAGGGCATGGAAAGCATAAATAACTAAGGTCCTTTTCCCTGGGATGGGGGAATCCAAAGCTAGAAGGCATTGGTTTAAGGTGAGAGGGGAAACATTTAAAAGGCACCTAATGGGCAACTTTTTCACTCATAAGGTGGTGTGTGTTATGGAATGAGCTGCCAGAGGAAGTAGTGGAGGCTGGTCCAATGCAACATTGAAAAGGCATCTGGATGGGTGTACAAATAGGAAGGATTTAGAGGGATATGGGTCAAATGCCAGTAAATGGGACTAGACTAATTTAGGATACCTGGTCGGCATGGATGTGTTGAACCGAAGGGCCTGAATCCATGCTGTATATCTATATGACTCTATGACTGAAGGAGGAATTTCTTCTCTCAGAGAGTTGTGAGTCTTTGGAATTCCTTGCCACAGAGAGCTCGGGGGGCAGAGTTCTTGTGCATTTTTAAGGCTAAGATAGATAAACCCTTGATCCGTAGGGGGATTCAAAGCTTTTGGGGAATCTGTATATAATGAATGTTGGATCAGCTGTGATCCTATTGAATAGCGAAGCAGACTTGAGGGGCTGAATAGCCTACTCCTATTTCCATTTTTCATGGTCTTATGGAGGAAGCACATTATAATCTGTGAAGGCCTCCCTTAAAGATCTATATTTTTTTCCAAATTATTTTCCAAAGGTTTTTATCTTCAGTTTATAAATGCATCTGTTGAAGTATTGATGAGTAGACAGAGCATGTAATTAATACAGTCTGATCTGTCCACTAAAATTCCTTTATAGCTTCTCCCTTTCCAGAAATCACAAAAAAAATTTGCATTTCCAGTAATTAAGTCAAAGGTACCTGTCCGAACTCTCTATTAAATAATTGAAGCAATTGACCTAGCCTATATATTTGAAAATTTTGAAAATTTCTTCTGATAAATATTAAAAACTGGAAATGGTAAATTCATTCTTTTTTACTTGGTGTGGAACACCATTCGTTTGATCTGCTCAGTTTGTTCTCTTAAAATAGATTTCTAAAGTACCAATCTGAGGGAGTTGTTTTGCGTTTCTATAGTTACTGGTGACTGAAACAAAATGCTGCCAATAAAGCTTTATGTCTGCTCTCCAAACAATTTTCTGCATGCACCATCGCAACCCTTTTCTACATAAATTAAATTTTGTATACCTTACATTCCTTCTAGAATCCTTTAAACTTTTATAATTTGGGTATTGTAAATACTTTAAAACATGCTTTGTAATGTGACATGAATATGTTCTCATTGTAATTTAGGGCAGTATGGTTTGTAGTGTGGATAAAAATGTCTTAAGTAATTACATACAGAGTACATAGTGCCAAACCTTTGTCAAATTCAAATGGGATAACAATTACCTGGTTTGTATTGTGTCTAGTTTGTTGGGTGAATTAAGCAAGACCACAACTGGAATACTAATGAAGCGAGTCAGGCCAAGAACTTCACAGCACCAGGGTCCCAGGTTCGATTCCAGCCTCGGGTGACTGCCTGTGTGGAGTTTGCACATTCTCCCCGTGTCTGCGTGGGTTTCCTCCGGGTGCTCCAGTTTCCTCCCACAGTCCAATGATGTGCAGGTTAGGTGAATTGGCCATGCTAAATTGTCCATAGTGTTAGGCGCATTAGTCAGAGGGAAGTGGGACTGGGTGGGTTACTCTTTGGAGGGTCGGTGTGGACTTGTTGGACCAAAGGGCCTGTTTCCACACTGTAGGGAATCTATAAGGACCTTGACAAGTCTTAATTGCTATCAATTTATACTTCCCCACTGCTAGGCGAGAATCTGGCCTTCCACATTCCTCACTCACTTCCAACACATATATTGCCATAGGCTATACTCCCTATAAGATTAGATTACCTACAGTATGGAAACAGGCCCTTCGGCCCCATACCGACCATCCGAAGAGTAACCCACCCGGATCCATTCTCCATGTATACCTATCAATTTGGGCAATTTAGCATGGCCAATTCACCTGACCTGCACATCTTTGGATTGTGGGAGGAAACTGGAGCACCCGAAGGAAACTCACACAATCACGGGGAGAATGTACAAACTCCACAAAGACAGTCGCCTGAGGCTGGAATCGAACCTGGGACCCTAGTGCTGTGAGGCAGCAGAGCCACCGTGCCGCCCCTTATGATTCTAAATGGGGAAAGAGTAGCCAACATACCTGCTGCACCATTCCATTTACCTTGTTTGGATGATGGCTATATTCTTCTTTCATTTCAGTATTTCATTATGATTCTGTCCTCAGAATTTACAGTGCTTTGCTTCCCTGTTGGAATTGCTGTAGTTCACATGTTTTCTACATGTTAATGTGATCTTAAAATGTACCGACTGCAGCTTTTGTAACTAATTGAATGATCATCCTGTCTGGATGTTGGACCTAATTTTATCAATTTTTCAGCCATAATATCAGGCAGGTTAACCTTTGACTCATTCTTGCCAGCTGCTCAAAATAGGCATTAGGCATAAACAGCACTTTGCAAGATGCAACCTATGGGTCAATCACGCAAAAAAAATCATTCTATTAGGTGGATTGATAGCTCTGTATAATGATTAAAAGAAAAATTGTTTCCATGTATTACTTCATTGGTAAGGGCAGTGCCAGTTAGTGAAATTTAGTGTGTTCTTTTGAAACTTTATTGTACATTAAAATTTGAAATCCACCAAATACAATTATATAGAAATAAATATTATGATGTGCAGACTAGTTGAACTGTAAGTGAAAAATGATTATAAATTTGTACCTGTACAATTTCTAAATGAGGAAAGAGTAGCCAACGTACCTGTCACAAAATTTCATTTCGGAGAAAGTGAGGACTGCAGATGCTGGAGATCAGAGCTGAAAATGTGTTGCTGGAAAAGTGCAGCAGGTCAGGCAGCATCCAAGGAGCAGGCGAGTCGACATTTCGGGCATGAGCCCTTCTTCAGGTAAAATCTCATTTACCCAATTTGGGCGATGGCTATATTCTTCTTTCATTTCAGTATTTTATCCCATTAAGTTTTTATTGGAATTAATAGCCTACTGTCCTAAAAGTAAGTTTACTTCTTAAAATTTTTAAACCCTGCTTTTATTCTCAGTGTTCTCATTTGCAAATGGATATTGATTTTCATAAAGCCTTTTTGGAGTGAGCAAGCATTCAGTTGCCTTTCATTTTCCAGATAAGTCAAAACTCTATTTTTCTCTTATTCTCATGGCTTTTGAAGACATTACTTTATTGACCTGCTCTGGCCTAAAACCAAAACCAACTGATGGATTACCATGGTAACAGTGAAAGAAATGCAGAACCTGCCACTCACAGGGAATGGAGCTTAACCTCTTAATCTTTCTGAACTGAAACCTGACCCGACGTAATAACAGTAAGAGCAATTTAATTTTATAATGCAAATAAAAATGTAATCATTGTCATTTGTTTAAGATAATGAGAATATGATAAACGTTATTGATTAGAAATGTTGCTTCTCTCTCAACATGTAGCCAGACATGTTGAGTATTACTGTTTTGTTTCAGATTTCTGGCATCCAATGTATTTTACTTTTAATTTTGTCTGCGTGCTGTGGAGTCAGAAAGGCAACCTGAAGAATGTTTATAACTCTTTCTTCTTTCTCTGCAGTCAGAGCAATTCTGAAACAAATATTACTTTTCCCTAGGGCATTGCAAGGAAGAGAAAGAGCAAGACAGTTAATGAAAAGGGAATACAACCCTTAACATATGGTAGTATATTTTACAAAATTAGAAATTAACAGCAGTCTCATAACTGAACGATGATGATTGAAGTCATTCTCCAAAAAACAATAGACTGGACTCCAGTGTGATACACAGGACATGTTACATTGCCAGTGGTACTATTTTTCCAATGTAATATTAAACCAAAGTCTCATTCTCCCTCTCAGAGAAATGTAAAAAATCCTGTAAGACTATTTCCAAGAAGAACAGTGGAGGTTATAGAAGCTCAATATTCTTTGAAAGCTGGAGTCCTGCCCACTGCCCTCTAAAAATATAACACACTGAAGAGATCTTAATACTGTCTAAGAATGACCAAAATCTTTGTAAGACACACAGCACCACCAATCTAGGCAAATAATACGTGTTGGGAAAATTTCTAGCATCTGCTTGAGAGGTGCTTCGTCTGGAGGCTCACTGAAGGTGTTGCCTAATGTGGTGATGAAACGTTTGAAAATGAACCTTCCAGCTCAGTGAGCAAACCTACATCCACAATTACAACATGTAAAAGGCATCTGGGTGGGTATGTGAATAGAAAAGTTTCGAGGGATATGGGCCAGGTGCTGGCAAATGGGACTAGATTAATTTAGGATATCTGGTCGGCATGGACAAGTTAGATCGAATGATCTGTACATCTCTATAACTCTATGACTCTAAGACCTTCTCAGCCTTTCATTATCTGGTACCTTCCAACTCATTGATACTTTGTAGCAGATTACCCATGTTGGGATCTAGCCTGTGCAGGTATCTAGGACTCTTCTGTTGGCAGCAATTGTTGTTTCAGTTTCTGCCATTTTCCAAGGCAGGAGTAGGCCTCCCTATACAAGATGTACCCTGGATTCACAACACACTGGTCATTCTAGATCCTGTCATTACTTTCTGATCTCATTTCACTCAAGCCAATCACACACTGATACTTCAGGCTCCCTAATGCCACTGTTTACCTCTACATCTTCCATCAGAGTCCTAACCTCAAGCAGTACCTCTATGCAAACCATTTTCTGAGGCTGAACACCAGCTATTGGTTCAAAAACAAAGGCATGGCCACTTGTATCGAGCGTTTGATTAATTTGTGGGGTTCATGTTTCTAGATATCCTATATTTTATTGTGACCATTGATATTCTGATTTTGGTGAAATACCTTTTCAGTAATTTAAAGGTCAATCCTGCCAGCCTTGTATTCATTTAATATTTTTTCTTCTCAGTATTGCTCACTCATTCCTCTTGGATGCCAACTTGAATTCCTGGCTTAGTCTCTTGTGATGCTGGCTCTCCATTCTTTGACTTGGCTATCCCTGTCAGAAGGTGTGGTAATCCTCAGGAGATGGAAGAATTAGATCTCAGCCAAAGAAGAAATAGCATGGAGGATAGCCTGTTGTTGAGTGCAGGGTGCCACTATAATTATAAACCAGCTTTGGTAAGTACTGAGGCAACGTTTGTTTATTCTCAGGAACCAAAGTATGCAAATGTTGATGCAGAGTATGGTTGAATCGTCCCTCCCTGTCCATTACTGTCTGGAAGGGAGGGGGTGGTGCAGCTCTTGGCAATGCTAAAGACCTTGTGAAGTTTCTGTAGAATCTTCTCTTAAAGTTGCATCCCTGATCACTCTGAACCCAACAGAGAGCACTTAAGTTGATAAACCAATCATGTATTAACACTTTGATCGCAAATGAAAATGGTGAAGGCATCAATGAGTATGACAACATGCTCAGTCTCATTACCAATCAGGTCAAGAACCATTACAAATACCTCGAGATACCTCTTGGCATGTAATATTCCATGCTGGTGAAGTCACTTCCCTGCTTTGGACAAATTACACTTCTCACAATTTTAATATCAATATCAGCAGCCATTCTGGGTGAGTAACACAATTCCCCGTCAGGGCAATCATTTCTTCGAGCAAGCCATGATGTAGGCCAATGGCTAGACAGCTGACATGATTCTGCAAGAATTGTAATGGTGCAGGCAATTAAAGGAACAAACCACTTCCCTGCTACTTGAACAATTCCAAGGTCCTCTACAGGTTGATGAAGTCAATGACCCTGACCCACATTTGCCAATCTTTTAATGTGCTGTTCACAGCGGTCACTGTACATTGCTTTTCAAGAACAGTCAGATCTCTCTTTTGGCCTCAGCATCATGGGTATTCTGTTCCTTTCACTGAAGTGTCAATTGGATCATTCCCAGAAACCTCAGGCTAAGAAAAGCATTATTCAGGACAGATAGGGTGAGTTCAATGTAGCCATGATAGGGAATGTCAGTACCCTGCAAAGCTTGCAACAGTGAAATCTCCCTGACAATGTAGAAAGTTCCCTAGGTATGTCTAACCTGGCCTATAACCATCTCATCAGTCTACTCTTGATCATCAATGAAGTGATGGAAGCTGTCATCAACAGTGCTGTTAAGTGGCATTTACACAATGTTAACTTGACACTGATATTCAATTTTGATTCTGCCAGGCCTATTTAGGTCCTGACCTCATTACAACATTGGTCCAAGCATGGGCAAAATCAATAGGGCAGTTAAGAAAATAAATGCAATGTTAACATTCATTTCAAAAGGACACACATCAGGAAGGATTCATTCCTGATGAAGGGCTTATGCTCGAAATGTCGAATTCCCTATTCCTGAGATGCTGCCTGGCCTGCTGTGCTTTGACCAGCAACACATTTTCAGCTGTGATCTCCAGCATCTGCAGACCTCATTTTTTACTCTTTCAAAAGGACTAGAATTACAAGAGCAGAGATGTACTGTTGAGCCTGTGTAAGGCTCTGGTGAGACCACATTTGGAATATTGTGAACAATTTTAGGCTCCATATCTAAGGATGTGCTGGCCTTGGAGAGGATCCTGAGGAAGTGTACCAGCATGACCTTGGGGTGAAAGGCTTGTCCTACGAGGGAGGGTTGAAGACTTTGGATCTGTACTCGATGGAGCTTAGAAGAATAGGGTGTGGGTGGGCAGGTTGAGGGGTGGCGGGGGGAACTCATTGAAACTGAGAAGCATGGATAAACTGGAGGTGGAGAAGATGTTTCCACAAGTAGGAGACACTCGGACGTGAGAACATATCCTCAGAATGAAGGGATGATCCTTTAGAACAGCCAAAGGGTGGTGAATCTGTGGAACTCATTGCCACAGAAGGCTGTGAAGGTCAAATCATTGAATGCATTTAAAACAGAGAGAGGTTCTTGATTGGTAAGGGGATCAAGGGTTATGGGGAAGTGGCAGGAGAAAGGGGTTGAAAAACGTATCAATCATCATCAAGTAACAGAACAGGCTCGATGGGCTGAATGCCTAATTCTGCTCCTATATCTTATTGTCTTATCATCCTATGCTGAAAATGTGTTGCTGGAAATGCACAGCAGGTCAGGCAGCATCCAAGGAACAGGAGAATCGACGTTTCGGGCATAAGCCCTTCTCCAGGAATGAGGAAAGTGTGTCCAGCAGGCTAAGATAAAAGGTAGAGAGGAGGGACTTGGGGGAGGGGCGTTGGAGATGCGATAGGTGGAAGGAGGTCAAGGTGAGGCTGATAGACCGGAGTGGGGTGGGGGGCGGAGAGGTCAGGAAGAAGATTGCAGGTTAGGAAGGCGGTGCTGAGTTCGAGGGAACCCCACTCCGGCCTATCACCCTCACCTTGGCCTCCTTCCACCTATCGCATCTCCAACGCCCCTCCCCCAAGTCCCTCCTCCCTATCTTTTATCTTGGCCTGCTGGACACACTTTCCTCATTCCTGAAGACGGGCTTATGCCCGAAATATCGATTCTCCTGCTCCTTGGATGCTGCCTGACCTGCTGCGCATTTCCAGCAACACATTTTCAGCTCTGATCTCCAGCATCTGCAGACCTCACTTTATCATCCTATGGCAAAGCAAGGATGACTGCCCTTGACATCAAGGTAGCATTTGACTGAATGTGACAACAAGGATCCCTAGGAAAACTAGATTCAGGAGCAAAACTTTCTGCTGGTTAGAGTCATGTCCAGCACAAAAGAAGACTGTTGTACTTGTTGGATGTCAATCATCTTAGCCACAAGACCTCCAACAGCAGTTCTTCAAGGTAGCATCCTGGATCCAACCATCTTTGGCTGCTTCATCAATGACATTTGGTCCATCATAAGGTGAGAGGTGGAGGTGTTCATTGATATTTGCACTATGCGTAGCATCACTCATGACTTCTTATACTTAAGTAGTCTGTATCCAAATGCAGCAAGTCCTGGACAATATTCAGGCTTTGCTGATAAGAGGTAAGTAAAATTTGTGCCACACAATGGCCAGAAAATGATCAATTCCAAAAAGGAAAAAACCATCCATTGCTTCTTGACATTCAATAGTATCACCATCACTGAATCCTCCACTATCAACATCCTGTGCATTACCATTGAAAAAAGCTGAACTGGTCTTAATTCTGTGGGTGTGAGAGCAGGTCAGCGGCTGGGAATTCTATGGTGAGTAACTCACCTCCTGACTCTAAAAAGCTTATCCACTATCTACGAGGTATAACAGAGGACTGTGATGGAATATTTCCCATTTGCCTGGATGTATGTAATTCCAACAACACTTAAGAAGCTTAATACCATCAAGGGAAAAGAAGCCTGCTTGTCTGGCATCGCATCAAACACTTTCAACATTCTCTCCCTTGACCTCTGATGCACCTGGAGCAGTCTATACCTTCCATGATATACACTGCAGCAATTCATAAAGACTGTACCTTCCAAACTTACAGCCTCTAACAGCTAGAAGAACAAGGGCAGGAGATACATTGGAACACCACCACTTGCAAATTCCCCTCCAAGAAACACACCATCCTGACGGAATTAAATCAGCATTCTGATACTGATATTGAGTTAAGATCTTGAAACACCCTCCCTCACAGCACTGTGGGTTTACCTAAACCAAATGGACTGTAGCAGGTCAAGAAGACACCTCAGCTTCTCAAAAGCAATTAGGGATGGGCAATAAATATTGGTTGAATGAGTGATGCCTACATCTGTGAATGAATAAAAAGAAGTGACAAGTATTATGATGCAATTTTGTAAAAAGAAAAGCAAACTACATCAATGGGAGTAAATTGATAATACATTTTGCACTAGTTTTTAAAGCCAGTTAGAAGGCTTCAAAGTTTCTGCCATTGTCTTGACTTATAGACTAAAAAAAATCAACTTGGATCAAGTACCCAACAATTGGCAGTAGCAAATATGATGTGAACCCATTTAAACGTATATCAGTTCTTGTCAATAAGCTTGTGGTCATCATTTGTTTGTGAATTTTAATAAAAGAACTGTAATTTGAATGAAGACTAGTTGGTGCTGGAATAATACCAGTGTGATAGCCAAGAAAGTAATGAGAACATGGAGAATTCTGACTGTGTCGGAGTTGGTTGTACTAAGTTGTAGATCAAAAGAGAACTCTAGAAGTGCAGAGGTCAAAACTGATACTACCACAAGGATTAAGCACGTAATTACAAGTACAATCAAATAAATTAACTGCTGTCAAATATATTTTGAAAATTTGTTCTATGTAGGAATACTCCCCATCGTTTTAACCAGTATAATATGAATTACTTATGTTCTGAAATGTTGGTGAAGGAGAATGAATAATTAGCCTCACCTATGGTGCATTGATGCCTTTTGAGTCATAATGGAGGCACCAAATTTGAGACTCTTGTCAATCTTGTCCCTATAAAATAGATTGCACCCAAAGTAAAATACTCACCCTTTGATGTACCATACAATCTTCAAAAAATTGCAGGGTCTTTTCAGTACTGGCCTTTGTCAAGGTTTAACAATTGTCTTTTCAAGAGATAATTTTTACTCCCATCTTGAGGGATATGAATATGCAAAGCAGTTTGAGAATACATAATTTATCACTGGCATCGTATCTGCCCCTATCAGCTTTCACTCATAACTTTTGTTTTGCTAAGATTCACAGGGAACTGTTAAACATAAGATTATTTATAAATTAATTTATAAAAAGCATAAACTAAGTGCTTTCTACTTCTATGCATTTCAACAATTGCTTAATATTTCCATTACTAATCACTATTCTCTGAAAATAATCTCAAATATGTTCATTTGGAACACATTTATTTTAACCCAACAATTGTACACCCTTCCAGCTGTACAGAATGACATTTGCATCTTTTTGACTTCTAGTATTAAAAGGAGGATCTGTTAGTAACTAAATGTGATGGTGACTCAGAACGCTGTTCTTTCATCTCATTGACCTGGGCTTGAATCCAACTCAGAGAAAGAGAGGACTACAAATGCTGGAGATCAGAGCTTAAAAATGTGTTGCTGGAAAAGCGCAGCAGGTCACGCAACATCAAAGGAACAGGAGAATCAATGTTTTGGGCATATGCTCTTCTTCAGGAATCAGAATCAGGATTCCTAAAGAAGGGCTTATGCCCGAAACGTCGATTCTCCTGTTCCTTTGATGCTGCCTGGCCACTGCCCTTTTCCAGCAACATATTTTTAAGCTTGAATCCAACTCAGTTCAGTGGCATTATAATCTCCTTCATGCCAAAGTTCCAATACCCAAAACTGACAATAGTTCATCAGAAATGTATTTGAATCAAAATGATGAATGATGTGGCAAGTGTGAATGTCACATATATTATAACCTCCTTCCCTAAGGTTGAGGGTGAGGCACATTGTTGAAACTGAAAGAGGACGTTTTATTCTTGTGTCACCCGTATAACATGACCTGGGGTCAATACTGGAATTAGGTGCAGAAAACGTTGCACTCTCTCAGGATATACATATCCAGTTTTACTGAATTACAAAACAAAATCTTTGAGACAATTAAACATTTCAATTTCCTTGTCATTGCCTTATGATTAGCAAATAGCTTTGAAAGGTTTCCATTCATTTCTGTGATTTGGGGTTCACATTAGTTCAGATTAATTCATGAGCATATTCAAAAGCATTATACTGAAATCCTATGAAAATGTTTGTCAACTCTAAATGTCAGTTCTTTTTATAATTAAACAGGAAAGTTTAAAACAAATTTTAAAATGTAATACTTTAGTTTCTAAGACACCCAGAGAAAATGGATGCAAATGAACAAAAGTTGAAAAGATAATTACTAAGCTTTCTTTGATAATTACTAGCTTTTATCAAATAATAGCCACCTACTTCTATTCCTGTTTTAATTGGAGCTCATTACCTCTGAAACATGTTTTTCAGTTTCAAGTTACATTCTGTATTGAGGTCAACTGTGCTGAGGGGAAGAGGGGATTGAATACTAAAGCAACTGCAACCTGTTCTAATTGGCATATTTTTCAGAATGCTGACTATAATGACATTCAGATTTATGTTTACTTAATCCTCAGAGAAATCTCAGGAAGTTATATCTATGTTAAATATATAAATTACATATTATTCAGCAACACACACCTCAAATGGCTTATTGTTAATGGAGGCTTTTATTTCTTTATGATGTTCTGTTGTAAGACCGATTGTTATATAAATGATCCCAGAAATAATGACTGTAATGTACAAGAGAATCTCACTTCCAGGCTGATTTCAACATTTACTTACACTCAATCATATGCTTTCCAAAAATGAGTTTTATTTTAGGGTTAATTTTTACAAACACTTAGGTTGCTTAATTAATCTCAATTTATGTTACAGTCTAAAGCATTGCATTTGCTCTACAAATTATGCAGGAATATCGAGTAATGACTACTTAGAAACATGAAATATATATAATAGGCTGACTCCTACAAGTACTTCACCATAATGGCATATTCTAAGACTTTTAGATTCTACATTAGTCAATTGGTTTGCATTGTTCTTGCAATACCTTGCTATACTTCCAAGATCATTATACTGTCAACAATTTTGCTTAATTTGATATAGAGAAAATGCACAAAAGTTGAACGGGTTAACTTGAATTTCTACTAAATGAAGGTACTGAAAGGCAATACATTAACTATGATTCACAGCAAAACAATATATAAAGTATTATATGAGCTAACAATACAAAGCTCTGAGAAAAGAAAGAACATTCCTGTTTTATTCTATTCATTTTTCTAATTTTCTCCTCTCCTCTCTTGAAGATAATAAGTGGTATTAGGGTAGATGTCCACAGATAGTGCTATGTATCAGTGGCTCAGTGGTTAGCACTAATGCCTCACAGCGCCAGGGAACTGGGTTCAATTCCCACCTTGGGCAACTGTCTGTGTGGGTTTCCTCCAGGTGTTCCGGTTTGATCCCACAGTCCAAAGATGTGCAGGTCAGGTGAATTGGCCATGCTAAATTGCCTGTAGTGTTAGGTATGTTAGTCAGGGGTAAATATAGGGTAGGGAATGGGTCTGGGTGGATTGCTGTTCAGAGGGTTGGTGTGGACTTGTTAGGCCGAAGGGCCTGTTTCCATACTGTGGGGAATGGAATCTAATCTAATCATTGATGCCCTATTTAAGTTGTCATTCTGTACATTAGAGCTGATATATTGAATGGTGGCAGGTTATTCAGCTGTACTGGCCATTATGGTTAAGCTCTATTTATTCTGTTTCATTCAAGATCCATACATCAAAGCTTTTCTGCATGAATCTCTGAGAAATTATTTTCCTCTCTAGCTCACCTCTGCTGTGGCTAATTATAGCTGCTGCACTGATGATTCAGTTGTGATCACTGAAGTCATCATAGGTTGGAAATTGAATGGGATCTAATAAAAATGCTCGGTTGAATCTTACCCTGATGCATTGCTGGAAAAGTTTATTTGAATGTTTTAAAATGGTCATAAAGGTTGAGCATTCCTTGTTTTATTTTAAATTAGTGTGAGATGGTCTTAGTTCTAAAGTTCATGAGATAGGATCAGTTAGGTCAGATTGAGAAATATGGGCGGCACGGTGGCACAGTGGCTAGCACTGCTGCCTCACAGCGCCTGTAGACCCGGGTTCAATTCCCGACTCAGGCGACTGACTGTGTGGAGTTTGCACGTTCTCCCCGTGTCTGCGTGGGTTTCCTCCGGGTGCTCCGGTTTCCTCCCACAGTCCAAAGATGTGCGGGTCAGGTGAATTGGCCAAGCTAAATTGCCCGTAGTGTTAGGTAAGGGGTAAATGTAGGGGTATGGGTGGGTTGCGCTTCGGCGGGTCGGTGTGGACTTGTTGGGCCGAAGGGCCTGTTTCCACACTGTAAGTCTAATCTAAACAAGGAGCAGACAACATTGGTGGGACATAAAAACAGAAGTTGCTGGAAAAGCTCAGCAGGTCTGGCAGCATCTGTGAAGAAAAATCAGAGGTAATGTGTCAAATCTGGTGACCTTTTTCAGAACTGATGGTAGATGGGAAAATGTTGGTTTATGTGCAGAAGATAGGATGGTCGGGGGGGGGGGGGGGGTTGGGGAAGAGGTAAGGATGAAATGATAGGTGATAATAGAGCCCGAAGAGAGAGAAGAAAAGTTAGATAGACAAACAACTAGTGAACAATCTGGATAGGAAGGTTAATAGACATTAATGGAGACTGTTAGTGGTTAAAAATCTCCCACATCAGGTCTTGTTATCACATATTCTGCCATTACACACACGAGCGCTATTGTTAGCTACTAACAATCTCCATTAACAGCTATTCACTCTCCTAGCCAGATCATTATCCAATCCTTTGTCTGTCCAACTGTTCTTCTCTCTCTTTGGGCTCTCTTCCCATCTATTGTTTACTTATTTTCCCCTCGACCCCCCCCCCACCCTATCTTCTGCATATAAACCAACATTTTCCTAGCCACTGTTAGTTCTGAGGAAGGATCACTGGATCCATAAGACCATAAGACATAGGAGTGGAAGTAAGGCCATTTGGCCCATCGAGTCCACTCCACCATTCAATCATGGCTGATGGGCATTTCAACTCCACTTACCAGCGTTCTCCCCATAGCCCTTAATTCCTCGAGACAACAAGAATCTATCAATCTCTGCCTTGAAGACATTTAGCGTCCCGGCCTCCACTGCACTCCATGGCAATGAATTCCACAGGCCCACCACTCTCTGGCTGAAGAAATGTCTCCGCATTTCTGTTCTGAATTTACCCCCTCTAATTCTAAGGCTGTGTCCACGGGTCCTAGTCTCCTTGCCTAATGGAAACAATTTCCTAGCGTCCACCCTTTCCAAGCCATGTATTATCTTGTACATCTCTATTAAGTCTCCCCTTAATAGGTGCTGCATTGAGGAGCCCGAAAGGTTAACTTTGATTTCTTTTTACAGATGCTGCCAGACCTGATGAGCTTTTCCAGCAACTTCTGCTTTTGTTTCTGATTTACAGCATTCAAAGTTTTTTCGGTGTTTATTTAACATTGGTGGAAGTTGCTTATAGGTGACCAATAGCAGCAATAATGTAAATCACACAATAAATCAGAAAGTATGATGTGCGCACCACAAGGATAAATCAGTAATAATGGGGTATTTCACTCAACATATGGATCATGTTAACCTAATTAGCGCTAATATTGTGGTGATTGAATTGTTAGAATGTAGGTAAAGTGTTTTTTTTAGGGCGCTGCATTGAGGAGCCAACTAGGGAATGGGTTAAACAATTAGGTCTAGTATTGTACATTGAAAAAGGAATCATTAATAATCTTGTTGCGAAAGCCTTTGGGAAAGTGCCATCATAGTGTGATAGAATTTTACATTAAGTTTGAAAGTGATATTTTACAATCAGAAACAAGTGTCTTAAATTGAAACAAAAGAAACAATGACAGTATCAGGGCACATTGGCTATGGTGGCTTGGCAAATTACATTAAAAGTAGTTGGACTGGCAATGGCTGACATTTAAGGAACTAATACATAGTTCACATCAAAAATTCACAAGTCTGGCAGCTGCCATGACTCCCACATCCTAGACCACTTTCATGTACCTGCGGTGTATGAGGGCCCAAGTGCCTTACAAGGCTCATTACTGGGGAACAAGGAATACCTGCTGCAATTATGGCTCAAAACACAACTGCGGAATCTCCTAGCTGAAGTGGAGCTCAGATACAAGGCTGCCATGCTTCAACCCAGGGCTATAGTCAAGCAGGTAATAAGGTTAAAGATGCAGTTGTGTTGCTTGGACTGGTCTGGTGATGAGGTATAGCCCATTAGTGTAGTCTGTATAAGTATGTCACATTATCCTGGCATGCTGTGTGCACAATTGGAGTAGACAACAAAGTGATGCAATAGATACTGAAGAACTAGGGGAATGGGAAGAGTCTGCTGAGAAGATTGAAGATATTGGGGAGAAGGAAGCTCTCCTTGGAGGCAGATCATTTATGACTGAGATAAGGAAGAATTTTTTTCTCAGAGACTGGTGCTTCTTTGGAATTCGCTGGACCAGACGGCCATGAAGGTTTGGTTGTTGTGTATATTCCAGACGGAGACTGATAGATTTCCACACGCCAAAAACCTCAAAAGATGTGAAGAGCGTGGAGAGGAATGTTGTTAAAGTAGAATATCACATATGATCCCATTGAAGAGTAGAGTGGGTTCAAATGAATGAATGACCTACTCCTGCTCCTGTTGCTTATATTTTTGTGCTCTAATGACTCAAGGCATGCACAGTATTAATTCCATGATAGTGAAGTCTCAAAAGGATTGGAGATAAAATTATTGAAAAACGACAGCATTAAGTACCTGTCAAATAATAATGTGCTTCAGAAGATTTTGAACAATTTTTGAGCCCAAAATTTAAATGGCAAATTCTTGAATCAGAGTTGGCATGGCAACAAAATGTACTTTCATACTTGTGATTTTGTAAGCATTGTGTATGTCTACTCTTGGTCATAACACTTGCCTTAAAGGAACCTTGTGTGAATTTATTACAATTGGAAATTTTCTTTGATCATCGGAGTGCCAACATATACAGGATCTCATCGACATTATAAACGTGCTCAGAAATCCATGGTGATAACATATCTGTTCGTGCTAAAATGATCTCAAAGTGTTGGAATACATTCAGCTAAACGTCAGAATACCCAATGGCAACAGTTTAGACATTGGCAAATTCCAATTGAAATCAGGGAATTTGCAGGTTTTTAAGGAAGGAAAACTGTACAAAGCACGAGCAAGTGTTTCTCATAACTCATCTGTTCCTCTTATAACATTGGCTTTCAGGTTATAATTAATTAAGTTAGTAAAATCACACCTTCAATTCATGGGTCTATTGGTTCTAGTTGATCAACCAATAATGCTCTCAACAATCATGCACTGATAATTCAAAGAATGGATTATTTGGTCTGTTGTCAAGGTCTCCTTGGGCTCCAATCTTTAATAGGTGGGTAGAATATAGTACTCTTTTTATTTGTTCATCAGTTATGGGCATTGTTGACAATGTTAACATTTATTGTCAATCGCTATTTGACCTTGAATAATGGTGATGTGTCTTCTTGAACTGCTATAGTCCACAGTGGATATGTATACCCATGGTGCTGTGAGAAAGGAAATTACAGAAGTTTGACCCAGCAATAGCACTGGAATGATGATATGGTTTGCAGTCAGGATGTTGTGTAGCTCAGAATAAAACCTGTAGCTCACGGTGTTTGCATATACAGATAGTTCTTCTATAATGCAATGGTTGCATTCTTATGCAACCCACATTATAGAACAATCATGCTTTAGCAACAGTCCTTAAAATCTTGGTGATGTAATTGTGCTACAGCCAATGCATGTTTTAAAAGTTTGCACTTTAGAAACAGTGTCTCCAATTTGTCAATCGCATTATAGTGAATTCATGCTAACAAAATGCACATTATAGCAAATGACCTGTATTTGCAACCATGTTCTTCTTGATGGCAGAGGTCATGGTGCTGTTGAAGGAGCTGGAAAGTGTTGCTGCAGTGTATCTTGTAGATGGAATGTACCGTTAACCCTGTGCATCAGGGAATGAATGTCAAGGCAATAGTTGGAGTATCAATCCAGTGAATTGCTTTGTCCTGAATGGTATTGAGCTCCTTGTGTGTTGTTGCAGCTGCTCTCATCTAGGCCAAATGAAAGTCAAAGAGATTCTGCTTATTTGTTCTTGCAAAAGGAGGAAGTCATTATCTGATGATTAAACATGATGATATGAACTGATATAACACCTGAGAAACATAGAGAGGCATCTTACAGGGGTATGAGTGATGCAACCTGTGGCAAGATTTTGTGGCACAAGGGTGATAAGTTTGATGAGGCCCATCTCAGTGTTGAGATCAGCATACTCCATCTTATATACTTTTCACAAATGGCATGGTGAGATTCTAAGTAGGCAGCAGTGAGACATCAATCGATGCTCATGACCGATTGTTAAACATCTTGTTTATGCCACAGGGTGTCTTGACTCATTCATATTCAAGCTCCCATGTTACCATACATGCTGAAAAAGCTCAATGCTAAAAAAAAGGAAACCAAAGCAGGCACTTGGCAAATTCAGCTCACCACGTGGTACGAGCAACCTCCATGTTGGACAGCAGCAACATTTCAGGGTCTGCTGCATGGGCACCAGCCATGTACAACTCATGCCCACAGGCGTTGATATCTGACATCTGCCAACTTCTAAACATCCTCCTAGTACCTCTCCAGTCAACTTACTAGACATGTCTACACATCAGTACTGCATCTTGGGCTTCACTAGCAACCATCATTGTAAAGCTGCAGCAAGGACACTATGCACTCAGTGGCCTTAGTGGGAGGTTGATACAGTAGCAGACATTGGGTAAGTATGAGTCACTCAAAGAAAAGATTATGCCACTTACATCAGCAGAATGGAAAAGGATATTGACCTTTTTCCTATAGTGCAGGGCATTTCTCTAGATGGCCGAGACTGATTTAAGCTGATTGACGACTTCGGGTTATGCAGGCATGGTTGGGTTTAATGACGTCCACTGTTGGATCTTCAGGACAATGAAGTCCCACCTGTTGTCCCATCCAGTTGGTGCAGGGTACAGGCAGCAAAGCAAGTGAGTGGCACTCAACGGATATGTCCCTTTTGATGCTGAGTCTGGCATGTTGAGTGTCGTTGTACATGGGCCCCCTCCTCCTTCCTACAGAGGCTCCATAAATAAATGTGTTGGAGTTTGGTCACTGTGCTCCCCACTGAGGAGCCTCAACTGGTGTTGGGCAGATACCTGCCACTGACTTAGGTGGGGTGAAGGCAGGAAAATGGAGATGACCAAACCCATCATAGTCCCTCTAATAATGTGACATCCCTTGCCACCAAACTCACCCTAAGATGGAACTAAATTCTGACACTGGAGATTAGTCCAGCTAAGATCAGCAGATTATTTTTGAACGATAAACAAATGGTTATGTGGTCACCATTGCAGATGCTAACCTATTTAATTCCAGATTTATTTTGTTATCTACCATAGTGAGATATGAATTCATATCTCTGAATCTTTATTCCAGGCCTCGGGATTGTGAGTCAAAAATGTGGTGCTGGAAAAGCATTCCTGATGAAGAGCTTATACTCGAAACGTCGACTCTCCTGCTCCTCGGATGCTGCCTGACTGGCTGTGCTTTTCCAGCACTACATTTTTTGGCTCTGATCTGCAGTCCTTACTTTCTCGTCCTTGGGATTGTGAGTCCAGTTCCAAAAAAAACCCACTATGTCATCATTTCCTTTGTTTCTGAATGTTGCACTACAAATGTAGAATTAATTTTGCAAACTTTCTTTTGTGTTTCTGATGAATAACCTTACCTAACACTTTCTTTCAAATTTGAATCATACCTTTTTACATTTGCACAGTTGCTGGTTTATTTTTGATCACCACTTCCTGAATATTTTTCTTCGCACATTCACATTACTGAATTCTGTCAATGGCAGATCTGGAATACAGGTAGAAGTCCTGGGTTGTTTAGCTCAGTTGGGTGGATAAGTAGTTTTTGAAGCACAGTAATGCCAACAGCGCAGGATTAATTCCCACAACTGGCTGAGATTATTTTGAAGGTCCTGTCTTCTCAACCTTATCCCTTGTCTGAGTTGTGATTGCCCTCAGGTTAAACCCATGGAGTTTATGGAGTCTTTACCTTTACTGCAGAACTCAGTACACCATATAAATAGGATAGTTTCTACGGCAACAACAGCTTCAGCCAATAATGCAGAATAATTCACAAAGCAGAATTCTGTTATAAAAGCAGCATTAGTTTTTTAGCTCACAGGAAACTGTAACTGTGCACCCCCGCACTCTACATAGATTGTGACGATGTGAGGTGATGGATAAATTAACAACAGTAAAGTGCACAAAATAAAGGGAAGCAGAAGAGGGTATCAGAGGATTAGCTTCAATCGTTATGTAGTGTTAATCATTGGCAATGCATCTTTCATTCTCTTGTCACTTACGCAATCTGCTAAGTGTTATGTTAGGTTGAATTGGATATGATACCCTGGTATGTGTCATGGGTTGACACATCTCCATACAGTCTGCAGTGCAAGTTAGAAATATATGCAACAGATCCATTAAAATGTGAATGTACAAGTGATCCCAATTTCCATATAAGGCACTTCTGAAAGTAGATACTGAAGCATGTTCTCTCCACCGGTTTCTCACTGCCCAAAACAGATGCAAAAATCCAAGTATTTAAAATGGCGTTGGAATTTTATTTTATGAAAATACTTTCTTACACACTGACACGACATGCAATGAATAGTATGTTCATGGATATTTAGTCTAGGAAATAGTTTTAATGCAGGAAAGCAGTGAGAAGAGGGTAATGCTCCTGGAACACACAACTGACCACCCTGAAGACAGCAAGCTCTGGAGGCTAATAGGATGCATGATGCAGCACATTGGTTGGGATCCTAGGAAATTCAGGTCTCTCTGCAGGTAATACCTGGGATTGGATTTAACGCACTCCACCTGGTGAATTTGAAGACAGGATAGGCATGTTAAATCCAGCAGATACTGTGCTTGCTGGCCACATGCATTTCTCTGCCCCTTGCCGCAGTTTTATGAGCAGTGGTGTGGTGGCCGGGCTCCCAACCATCTTCTACTTGTCGGCCATTATTCTGCCATTGTCAGTAGTGGGAGGGGCTCACACTAAATGCCCTGTCTAGCAGCACATCCAGTGTGAGCTTATTTTGGACATGGGGCCAGGTCTCATTGACACCTCTGGACATGTGAGATGTAAATCACCTCCTTCCAATCCTTTTTCCTAAGGCTTCCTTCCCTCTGCTGGCCTTATTAAATCAGATCCCATTTTCCATCCTTACCAGACCTTGGCCCTGGCGAAAACCCAGATTCACCTGACATTCTGGATCCAGAAGTACAAGTCTTCCTTTCAGCCTGACTGAAATGCAAGTAGTGGTTATCACTCCCCCTGGTGCTGTTGGTAATGGAGAGCTACTGGGTACTAATTGTCTGCAGTCTCTGGATTCCCTATTGCTAAAGTTCTTCCTCAAGTCAATGAATAGTCAATCAACATTTTAATTTGTAGGGCGGTTGGTGGGCGTGAATTATATTGCCCTGTTAGATCCAGCCCCTGGTGACTGTATGGAGGGGTTTAGGGATGTGAACAGTATAGGCGTGAACTTGCTCTGGTAGCAGAACACAGTATCAGTACATTAACATAAGGTTAAAAAGTGACTAAAACAAAATACTGCCAATTCTGGTAATCTGAAATAATCATAAAAAATGCTGTAAATTATCATTTTTTATTAGATTAAAAGAACCTTGATTTTGTGTTTAGGCCTTGAGTGCTCCTTTTATGGAACTAATTCAATCACTGAAGATCTGGTTAAATTAAGTGCAGTGAATGCAGTGAAAACTCTCTGCCTTTATTCCTGATGAAGGGCTTTTGCCCGAAACGTCGATTTTGCTGCTTGTTGGATGCTGCCTGAACTGCTGCGCTCTTCCAGCACCACTGATCCAGAATCTGGTTTCCAGCATCTGCAGTCATTGTTTTTACCCATTTGCAGTGAATGGTCTGCCTAGTTTTACTGTGGACTCCTCAACAAGGCGTCAAGCTCAAAATATTGGTTACAGTATTCATTTCCATTGCATCTGTTCAGTAGATGTGTGAATATATTATTAGATCGAAGACTTCTTCCTGAGTGTAAGTTTTTTTTTAATAATGATAGTTGATATAAACTTGTTGACATCAATGCATGAGGATCTGGATTGTCCTCAAAATGGAGAAGATGGAATTATTGCCTAATAATTCTAACTATCAGCTAGCTATTATTTTCACAGGGACCTGCTGCTGAATGTTGGAGGTCTCAATCTGCTTCAGCTTATAACCAAACCCAATGTGCCAGAATGTGAAAACCCAGTGTTTTTGCTCCATGCTTTCCCCTAGAGCCTTGGGACTCAGTCTGTGTGCTTCCCTGAATGATGAATATTTATCTCCAGCAGGCTATTTTACCAAATGTTTCAATGATGCTTATGTTATCTCCCAATACTGAGAACCAGGACATAGATATTATGGTATTGAGGGAATTCAACAGTCACTTATTGCAACTAGCTATTATGGACAAACACTACATTTACCGACACATCATTGTTAACATTGAGCTACTAGATTGCAACCAATCTGTATGCTTTCGATACTATGTCATGCTTCAAGTGATATCTAAGTAAGATAAAATATGAGACCTTTGACCTCTCAGATCACATGCTATGATAGAGTGAGGATATCACGACCCCGTCCTTAAAGATATACTCGACATACTGACCATGAAACATAAGACAACATTCCCATTTTATCCGAACATTTATCTTATCTCAAACCGGCATATACAGTTGTGTAAAGACTCATGTTGTCAATTCAAGAATTATACAAATAGCAAAACAGTTTATAAGATTAACAATTTAATCTTCAAGGTATTACTTCACAGATTTGACAACTCATCCTGATCTCATGATTGTATACCCATTCGGAGGGCCAAGGGGTTCGCTCTGTGCTGCTATTGCTTTTCAAAAAGGCACTCTTGCTGCTAGTTGCTGTCACTTAATACCATTGCACAATCTTCATCATTGGAGTGTTTTTCATCAGTCTCTTAACACATGATTTGTTTATTGTACATTAGTCTAAGCTGGCTTCTGTTCCTTTGCAGTGCAATACCAGGACCAGTAAAGACTTTGTATAATCTGAGCTGGTTGCATGATTTAGAAATTTCTGGTTAACAAATAATTGAATTTGTATTGAATTCACATCCTCATATTGGAGGTCCCAATCTGCTTCAGCTCGTACAGTACGGGAGCCGTGGTTTACGAAGGAAGTGGAATCTCTGGTCGAGAGGAAGAAGAAGGCTTATGTTAGGATGAGATGTGAAAGCTCATTTAGGGCGCTTGAGGGTTACAAGCTGGCCAGGACAGACCTAAAGAGAGAGCTCAGAAGAGCCAGGAGGAGACATGAGAAGTTGTTGGCAGATAGGATCAGGGTAAACCCTAAGGCTTTCTTTAGGTATTTAAGGAATAAAAGAATGACAAGAGTAAGATTAGGGCAACCAAGGATAGTAGTGGGAAGTTGTGTGTGAAGTCAGAGGAGATAGGGGAAGCACTAAATGAATATTTTTTGACAGTATTCACTCTAGAAAATGACAATGTTGTCGAGGAGAATACTGAGATACAGGCTACTAGACCAGGTGTGATTGAGGTTCACAAGGAAGAGGTACTAGAAATCCTGCAGAGTGTGAAAATAGATAAGTTCTCTGGGCCGGATGGGATTTATCCTAGGATCCTCTGGGAAGCCAGGGAGGAGATTGCCGAGTCTTTGGCATTGATCTTTAAATCGTCATTGTCTACAGGAATAGTGCCAGAAGACTGGAGGATAGCAAATGAGGTTCCCCCGATCAAGAAGGGGAGTAGAGACAACCCTGGTAATTATAGACCAGTGAGCCTTATTTCAGTTATTGGTAAAGTGTTGGAAAAGGTTATAAGAGATAGGATTTATAATCATCTAGAAATGAATAATTTGATTAGGGATAGTCAGCGCGGTTTTATGAAGGGTAGGTCGTACCTCACAAACCTTATTGAGTTTTTTGACAAAGTGACCAAACAGGTAGATGAGAGTAAACCAGTTGATGTGGTGTATATGGATTTCAGCAAGGCGTTCGATAAGGTTCCCCATAGTAGGCTATTGTACAAAATGCGGAAGGAATGGGATTGTGGGAGATATAGCAGTTTGGATCAGTAATTGGCTTGCTGAAAGAAGACAGAGGGTGGTGGTTGAAGGGAGATGTTCATCCTAGAGTCCAGTTACCGGTGGTGTACCACAAAGGTCAGTGTTGGGTCCACTGCTGTTCGTCATTTTTATAAACGACCTGAATGAGGTTGTAGAAGGGTGGGTTAGTAAATTTGCAGACAACACTAACGTCGGTGGAGTTGTGGATAGTGACAAAGGATGTTATAGGTTATAAAGAGACATAGATAAGCTGCAGAGCTGGGCTGAGAGGTGGCAAATGGAGTTTAATGTGGACAAGTGTGTGGTCATTCACTTTGGTCAGAGTAACCGGAATGCAAATTACTGTGCTAATGATAAGATTCTTGGTAGTGTAGATGAGCAGATAGATCTTGGTGTCCAGGTACACAGATCCTTGAAAATTGCCACATAGGTTGATAAGGTTGTTAAGAAGGCATACAGTGTTTCAGCTTTTATTAATAGAGGGATCGAATTCAGGAACCATGGGGTTATGTTACAGCTGTACAAAACTCTAGTGCGGCCACACTTGGAGTATTGTGTACAGTTCTGGTCACCGCATTATAAGAAGGATGTGGAAGCTTTGGAAAGGGTGCAGAGGAGATTTACTAGGATGTTGCCTGGTGTGGAGGGAAGGTCTTACAAGGAAAGGCTGAGGGAGTTGAGGCTGTTTTCGTTAGAGAGAAGAAGGTTGAGAGGTGACTTAATAGAGACATATAAGATAATCAGAAGGTTAGATAGGGTGGACAGGGAGAGCTTTTTTCCAATTATGGTGACGGCGAGCACAAGGGGGCATAGCTTTAAATTGAAGGGTGATAGATATAGGACAGATGTCAGAGGTAGTTTCTTTACTCAGAGAGTAGTAAGGGTATGGAATGCTTTGCCTGCAACGGTAGTAGATTCACCAACTTTAAGTACATTTATGTCGTCGTTGCTCAAGCATATGGGCGTACATGGAATAGTGTAGGTTAGATGGGCTTCAGATTGTATGACAGGTTGGTGCAACATCAAGGGTGAAGGGCCTGTACTGTGCTGTAATGTTCTATGTTCTATGTTCTATAACCAAACCCAATGTGCCAGAATGTGAAAATCCAGTGCTTTTGCTCCATGCTTTCCCCTAGAGCCTTGGGACTCAGTCTGTATGCTTCCCTGAATGATGGATGTTTATCTCCAGCAGGCTATTTTACCAAATGTGACAATGGTATATTTGTTATCTCTCAATACTAAGAACCAGGACATGGATATCATGATATTGAAGAATTCAACAATCATTTATTGCAACTAGCCATTATGGACAAACAATTCATCTCAGTGCAGTTTTGGTAGTTCTCTATCTGCTCACTGGTCATGTATCTCTTTCATTCTGTTCTGTCTTTGAAGAAGAATGTTTCAGAATGGGGAGCCAAATAATTGCCGTGCAAGGTCAATCACACATGCCTTCTGAGCATAGGTTGTGCTGGAAATGGTAATCTATTCTGCAATTGCGTTGCATGAAAATGCAACAATGTGACGGAAAGCCCTCGTTTTGTTGTTCAACACTGAATGAACATTGAATTGATCATATATAGCAAGTATCTTATCAGAACATAATGAGAAATGATGTGATATGGCTCACTTTGAACTTAGTACACAGGTCTTGAAATTCGCAATGAACTGTGGTCTATTGTCTACCATTATCTTTGTCTGGGTACTGAATAAACTGTGCTCATTGCGTCAATAATGGTTACACTTGTGATGTTGCTAATTTGTGAAGAATGGGAAATTTAGAGAACTAATCCATTGCAAGATATAATCTTCCACATGGATGTGACTAGATCTGTTGCACTTTTGTCCAATGAATGGATGGAACATCATGAGTATCTTGATCCATGTGTGATTGGGTAATCTACTCAATGTGTCAGACATAAACATCCTGGAACCTGACTTACATTCACTTCAAAGTCACATCCTTGGAAATTGTTGAAAGATGTAGGATGGCATGGCACAGATTTCTATATCAAGATCTGTGGAAGTTGACACAGTCATTGGGGTCATGCCTCAGGTAAGGGGTGAGGTTGAGAAGATAGGGCCTTTACACTGGCAGGAATTGAACTAGTGTTGCCACTGTCACTCTGCATTTGTAAACCAGCCATTCCCTATGTACCTGCAGACCTAGTACTTCTGTACTGTGGTATCTATAAGGTAGAAGGCTCTTTGAAGCCAAGATTAACTTGTGTATTGGGTCTGCAATGTGACTCCGTCAATGGAATTAATTATCCATTACACCCTGTGAGTTGTTCTCTCATGAGTTCTATCATGAAGCAACATTTGCTGTGATTATGTCTTTGAGGTTGAATAATGATAATACGCTGACACTAATTCTCATGTCAAAATTATCTTTTGGGTGAGTTGTCTTGTATTTTCAGGACATATGATTTTGCAAAGCTTTTTAAAGGTTGAATAATGTTGATATGGTATTTGAGGTAACAGTATGGAAAGCTTGGTTATTTTCTAAAATTTGCCTTTTGTTTGGTTGACTCAGAAACTCTTAAATCAGATTGTGTTTGTGCACCTTCTAAACATTTTCCTTGTTGCCAGTACTGTGGTGGTGCACCATATAGTTGGTCACCTGTGTATTTTTCTAGAGTCAGACTCCACATTTGGAACTGAATCCCTTGCATAATATGTCTCAATGTTCCTTAAGAGGGTACAATTTAAAAATAAGGGGCATGCCATTTAGGACTGAGATAAGGAGAAATGATTTTAGTCAGAGTATCAAAAAATCTTTGGAATTCTCGACTCTGGAGGACTATGGAAATTCACTGAGTTTCTCCTACAGTTGTTCTTCAGAAATGTCACACTCGTGCCCTTTGTGTTGGCATCTTCCGACAAACTGGTCAATATACTCTTGATACTGCTGTCTGTGTGACTGACTTGGAGTTAGTTATGACAGACTTGTTAATCCTGAAGTTATTTCTCACCATGAGTTTAATTTTGTAAGCTATCCAGTTGTTTTCTGGATCTTTCAAATGTACACAAAGACCAGATCTGTTAATTCTGCAACCCTCCTCACCAATGGCAAGGCAATATTTTTGGAGCTCTTCTCTCAGAATCATTTATTACTTTAGCTGTAATAAAGGACTGCGTATGTTGCTTGAATGTCATTAATCAGTGGATGGCCAAGTCATAATTAAGTATTTGTCTATGTTCTCCTTGCAGGTCTTTGTTTTTTTTTAAGAGGTCAAATGCAGTGTTTGTTTATTCCTTTTACTGGTTTTGCTTTTCTCTCCTTTTTCCTTCTATTTGCTTTTTTTTCCTCTGTTACTTCTTCTTTATAGGCATACATTCCATTAAGACGACCTTTTAAAGACTACTTGCTTGAAATTTAAGAATTGCAGGCTTATTTTTGCAGGTTTCTGCCTGTAGATCACATTAATGTCAAAATGGGAATGATGATATCAAATGTACATTCCTATTTTTACATCAATGTGGAGAAAGGAAATAGTGGAAATCACCAAGGTTCAGACACAGGGGAAGCTTTTAATACATTAAATCACTTTTTCATGTTCTTAAAGCTATATTTTGCTTCAGGAATAGTTTGGAGTGAGATGGTCAGGAATATTTAATTGCAAAATTTAAAATTGGATCAACAGGTTTTCAGGGTTTTTTTATAATGAGGGATGGTAGAATGCTCACTGTGTAGCCTTTAGCTTTGTTTGCATTTGTAACTTAAGCCATTTTAACTTTTAAGTAAAGGAACTCTTTGAAACTTCTTCTATCTGAAAAGAACTCCGAGTTTTATTCAAACAAAATTCATTCGGCCTTCTGACTGATCATTGCAGATCTGTAAAGCTGTCTGTCTTCAGAGAAACTGATTCTGCTGATTGGTGAATTATCTGATGTTCACAACTGTTGGTTAGTTGGTCTTCAATTAGTTTTCCAATTATTAGTCAATGAGATCTTAGTTTTTTTTAAGAGATGGCCACCTTTGCTTACAATGGATGGGTTTTGTCTCCAGCAGGGCATTCTACTAATGTGGCAATGCTTACTTTTTTTCCCATAACAACACATATTGTACTGTCAAAGAATCCAACATATTTATTGCTCCAAACTATTATAAAAAAACATTACACTCACAGGAAAATCAGTATCTAGGCTAACATCAAACTTTTAGAGTCAACCGATCAGCATGCTTTTAGTAATGTGTCATGCTTCAAATGATCCCATGGTCAGATTCAATTGGGATGTGAGAATTTTGTGTCCTCAAGTCACATGCTACAAGACATTGATGATATCAGGGACATATCTCCAAAACATACACTGACATACTGATCATGAGACTTAAAACAACGTGCTATGAGAAGGAGCAACAAAGCCTGGAACACTTCCAAGATAAAGAATATTGGAAGTGAAGTTCTAACACGATGATTTGCTTTCTACATGGTAAATGATTCCATGAACTTATTGCACAGGACCTACAAACTTGTCATATTAATAAACTTTGTTCAATTTCTCCTCATCATCTTTGTGAAAAACAACAGTATGAAATGTTGATGATCAGGAGATCCACCAACCTTACCATCACCCACCTCCCTTCAACAATCCCTTCGGTTAATGAACTTCACAGCTATATTTGCCGTTTATGCACCTATCCTAAAACAATGGCTGTAGTACCTGGTCATAGTCAATAATATTCCTCTGTCATTTTTCTTCTCAGCTCTAGCCTTATGATTTGAGTTCAATGACTCTGTAGGCAAGTGTCTGCAGTCACTATTAGGCAATAAGCATATTCTGATCCAGTTCTTCTGGCTGTCTTGTAGTCTGCAAGCCACCCATTGCTAATTTCTTACTTGCAATATCTATAATACTCCTTACACAGCCACTCCACCCATTTAGATGAATGTAAGTTAGCTTATGCATGGGACTAAGAAAGCAAGTGATGTAGGAGTTACATCAAAAGTGTTGTGGGAGGTATATATTGATTAGGAACCACAGCCAAAGCTCAGTGTTTTCCCAACAGCTTTATTTTAACATTCTTATTGTTGATTTTAAATCTCTCCATGGATTTTCCCCGCACCTTTGTAATCTCCTCCAGCCTTACAATCCTCTGAAATGATTATACTCCTCCAATTTTGGTGTTTTGATTTTAATTACTTTGCCATTGGTAGCCTTACCTTTAGTAGCCAAAGCCATAAGCTTTGGAATTCCCTTCTTAAACTCTTCACCTCTCAATCTTTCTTTCTTCCTTGAAGATGCTACTCAAAATATATCTCTTTGACCAAATTTTGAATCATGTGATGTAATATCTCAGTATGTGTCAAATTTATTTGGTAATGCTTCTGTGTGTCAGCTTGGGAAATAAAGGTGCTTTATAATTATAATTTATTGCTTCTCTTTCTGATATCCAGGATGCAGTTTATGTCTTCATCCTGAATAAACATTGTCAGAGTTTTTCCTAAATATAACTGAAATGCATTGGATGAAGCCACCAAGTGAAGGATTTCTCCCTGATAGCATCAGAGCTTTCATGTGATAGATCTTCTGTTCGGACCCTAAAATGGATGACTGATTTTTAAGTAGCATGTCTTCCAATGTGAAGCTTTGACCCACAATGCAATGGGCATGCCATATATTATTTCAAAGTACTTAGCTCCAATCAAAGTGAGTAATGGGACAAAGTTTGTTCTTTTATCTTTCCTTCCCTTACAAGATCATTTTCTTTTCCTGCACTAGTCTGCAACATTGATTTCACTTAATGCCACTGTAAATTTGCTCCACATACTCCTAGACACTTGTCTGTGAGTTTTCTAGCAGGATAGGACCACAGACATTGCCTTCAAACATCATGTTATTGGGTTTCTGAAGCTCAAATACAAAAGTTATCAGCTCTTTGTCTAGACTGTTGTCTCCTTTTGGACTCCTTAATGTGGTTGTTTCTAAGTCAATTCCTGTGATCTGAACACATTATACCACAAAGTCCAAGCTGTCAGAGCTTTCACTTTCTAGTTTGTCCTTCAGTTACTTTGCCATTTACAATTCCACCCACAGAACGTTTTCATATTTTGTATGACTGCTGCATGCTGAAAATGTGTTGCTGGTTAAAGCACAGCAGGTTAGGCAGCATCCAAGGAACAGGAAATTCGACATTTCGGGCCAGAGAGCTCTGGCCCGAAACATCGAATTTCCTGTTCCTTGGATGCTGCCTAACCTGCTGTGCTTTAACCAGCAACACATTTTCAGCTCTGATCTCCAGCATCTGCAGACCTCACTTTTTAGTCTATGACTGCTGCATGGCCTTGTTATCAATGGATATGCAGATAATTGGGAACCAGTAATTAATACAAAGTGGATTGCAATTTATTGATAGTCCTGTTTCTGGTATGCAAGAACTATGTAAATGTCCCCATTAATGATCAGGTATAATGTATATTTTGCTTATATTTTATATTTCAATGAAAGTACTTTTAGGATTTACATTTTAAGACCATTACACCATAAGATATATGATCGGAAGTAAGGCCATTTGGCCCATTGAGTCCACTCCGCCATTCAGTCATGGCTGATGAGTATTTCAACTCCACTTACCAGCATTCTCCCCATAGCCCTTAATTCCTTGTGACATCAAGAATTTATCAATCTCTGCCTTGAAGACATTTAGCGTCCCAGCCTCCACTGCACTCTGCGGCAATGAATTCCACAGGCCCACCACTCTCTGGCTGAAGGAATGTCTCCGCATTTCTGTTCTGAATTGACGCCCTCTAATTCTAAGACTGTGTCCACGGGTCCTAGTCTCCTCGCCTAACGGAAACAATTTCCTAGCGTCCACCCTTTCCAAGCCATGTATTATCTTGTAAGTTTCTATTAAATCTCCCCCTAATCTTCTAAACTCCAACGAATACAATCTCAGGATCCTCAGCTGTTCCTCGTATGTTAGACCTACCATTCCAGGAATCATCCGTGTGAATCTCTGCTGGACACGCTCCAGTGCCAGTCTGCCCTTCCTGAGGTGTGGGGACCAAAATGGACACAGTACTCCAAATGGGGCTTAACCAGAGCTTTATAAAGTCTCAGTAGCACAACAGTGCTTTTATATTCCAACCCTCTTGAGATAAATGACAACATTGCATTCGCTTTCTTAATCACGGATTCAACCTGCATATTTACCTTTAGAGAATCCTCAACTAGCACTCCCAAATCCCTTTGTACTTTGGCTTTATGAATTTTCTCACCTTTTAGAAAGTAGTCTATGCTTTTATTCCAAAGTGCAAGATCTTGCATTCGCTCATGTTGAATTCCATCAGCCATTTCCTGGACCACTCTCCCAAACTGTGTAGATCCTTCTGCAGCCTCCCCACTTCCTCAGTACTACCTGCCTGTCCACCTAACTTCGTATCATCGGCAAACTAGAATGCTCCCAGTCCCTTCATCCAGATCGTTAATATATATTGTGAACAGCTGCGGCCCCAACACTGAACCCTGCGGGTCACCACTTGTCACCGGCTGCCATTCCAAAAAAGCACCTTTTATCCCAACTCTCTGCCTTCTGTCAGACAGCCAATCCTCAATCCATACCAGTAGCTCACCTCGAATACCATGGGCCCTCACCTTGCTCAGCAGCCTCCCGTGTGGCACCTTATCAAAGGCCTTTTGGAAGTCTAGATAGACCACATCCATTGGGTTTCCCTGGTCTAACCTACTTGTCACCTCTTCAAAGAATTCCAACAGCTTTGTCAGGCATGACCTCCCCTTACTTAATCAATGCTGACTTGTTCTAATCAGACTCTGCTCTTCTAAGAATTTAGAAACCTCTTCCTTAATGATGGATTCTAGAATTTTACCAACAACCGAGGTTAGGCTATAATTTTCCATCTCTTGTCTTGATCCTTTCTTGAACAAGGGGGTTACAACAGCGATCTTCCAATCATCCGGGACTTTCCCTGTCTCCAGTGACTTTTGAAAGATCTCAACCAATGCCTCTGCTATTTCCTCAGCCACCTCTCTCAGAACTCTAGGATGTATCCCATCGGGGCCAGGAGATTTATCAATTTTAAGACCTTTTAGCTTTTCTAGCACTTTCTCTTTTGTAATGGCAACCATACTCAACTCAGCCCCCTGACTCCCTTTAATGTTGGGATATTACTCATGTCTTCCACTGTGAAGACTGATGTAAAGTACTTGTTAAGTTCTCCTGCTATTTCCTTATCTCCCATCACTAGGCTTCCAGCATCAGTTTGAAGTAGCCCAATGTCTACTTTTGCCTGACGTTTGTTTCTTATGTATTGAAAGAAACGTTTACTATCATTTCTAATATTACTGGCTAGCCTACCTTCATATTTGATCCTCTCCTTCCTTATTTCTCTCTTTGTCATCCTCTTTTTGTTTTTGTAGCCTTCCCAATCTTCTGATTTCCTACTGCTCTTGGCCACTTTATAGGATCTCTCTTTTTCTTTAATACATTTCCTGACTTCCTTTGTCAGCCATGGCTGTCTAATCCCTCCCCGGATAATCTTTCTTTTCTTGGGGATGAATCTCTGTACAGTGTTCTCAATTATACCCACAAACTCCTGCCATTTTTGCTCTACTGTCTTCCCCGCTAGACTCTGCTTCCAGACTATTTTTGTCAGTTCCTCTCTCATGTCCTCATAATTGCCTTTATTTAACTGTAACACCATTACATCCGATTTTGCCTTCTCTCTTTCAAACTGCAGACTGAACTCTACCATATTATGATCGCTGCTTCCTAAGGGTTCCCTTACTTTAAGATCTTTTATAAAGCCTGGTTCATTACATAGCACTAGGTCCAGAATAGCCTGCTCCCTTGTGGGCTCCATGACAAGCTGTTCCAAAAACCATCCTGTAAGCATTCCACGAATTCCCTTTCTTTGGATCCACTGGCAACATTATTTACCCAGTCCACCTGCATATTGAAGTCTCCCATGATCACCGTGACCTTGTCTTTCTGACATGCCTTCTCTATTTCCCGGTACATGTTGCGCCCCTGGTCCTGCCCACTGTTAGGAGGTCTGTACATAACTCCCATTATGGTTTTTTTGCCTTTGTGGTTCCTCAATTCCACCCACACAGACTCCACATCATCCGACGCTATGTCATTCAGTGCCATAGATTTAATTTTGTTCTTAACTAACAAGGCAACCCCACCCCCCTGCCCACCTCCCTGTCTTTTCGGTAAGTTGAAAATCCTTGGATGTTTAACTGCCAGTCCTGACCCCCCGTAACCACGTCTTTGTGATGCCTACCAAATCATAATCAATCACAATGATCTGTGCCATTAGTTCACCTGCTTTGTTACGAATGCTACGAGCATTCAGGTAAAGTGCCTTATAGCTAACTTTATCATTAGAGATATTGAAAGTCATAAGATGTCCTACATTATCCTTCCTTTTTGCTGCATTCCCAGTCTGCCTCGAGTTTAAATCCGCCTGCACATTTGCTATCCTGTTGCTTATCTTTCCACTTAACTCCATACTTCCTGTCGCTTTCACTTTCCCTTCTCCCCAACTCAGAATTTTATTATCAGTACAGAAGGATAAACATTTAATTTGTTATTTGCTGACACAATATTTTTATAAGCATAATCTCCAACACAAATGAGACAGTCCTAGTTAATTCCTTGATATGTTCACCTCTGAGTAGTTGGTGAAATTTGTTATTTTTTCATGGTAAGGTTGGTAACAGCGGTACACGATGCAACTTAACTCTTATTGCATCAAGTGGAAGAAGTAAATAGAACTCCATTTCTATCCCAGAGAAAGCATCAGTTTTAATATAGAAATGCTCACAATTACACACCCACATTGTGGTTGCAAGATCTGCATTTTTTTTCCGACTCCACTTTGATTGGGTAAATGAATTAAACTTTCTAGTCAGTATGAAATCGAAATATCGCCTACTTTCTTCTAACTAACTCCATGTGGACATAAATAATGCATAAATGATGTATCCTCGATGAACAATTTAGACTCCTAAAACAAAAACAAATTAAATTTACAATTGTTGTGAAATTTCTGATACTTTCAATTTAATGAGCCATTTCAAAACTCTTCAAATGCCATCTAGACATATCTGATTTGCTAAAGAGTGTTAGTGAATTGCATTGCTTTTCACTCCTCTGTAAAAGAATAAAAGTTCTGTTTTCTTGATTATTCAAAGTAATGAGAAGAGGTTTTCTCTTTGTTTGAATTATTGATAGTGGGCAAGACAGCACATCTGGTTGGCTGGCCTTCACACTGACCCCAGAGTCTTTGGGGTCAGCTTATTGACAATAATCAAAAAGCTTTCCAGCTGGGTTGCTGCCTTTGATTGAGAGACAGTGGAATTGAAAGGAAGTTAGTATGCTGCTGCAATGACAGTCATTAACAAAGAAATATGTACAATTCGAAATCTGTACAGTATGTTTGAGAACCTAACCAAAGTGCAGGGTATCTTACATTTTTGAAAACTTTGGTTGAATTCCTGTCTAATATTAGAAAGAATAGAGAGATGCTCTTGAGAATGAATAAAGAAATAATCAAGCACTGTGACAAGGTGGTCTTGGCAATAATTGCTGCTCCTACCACTCTACTCATCAAAGCATTGTTGTGAATAGTTTAATTACCTCACCAGTTCATGCAGGAGATGGAACCATACTTAATAATAACTCTGTAATAAAATCTGACACAACCATTTTTTCCTCGCTGTATTATAGTGCTATTAATGTCCAGATGGCGTCAAAGGACTCTTAACTCACCAGTTTCATATATGGAGTCTACTAAAAGTGAATTGTATTATGTGTTTTCTAGAATCATGTAGATATTTTTTGCTTGTTTTGACACTTGGGTTAATTTTGTCTCATGGTATCCACAGGATTTTCATTCTCTTTTTATTCTTCCTATTCTAGCTGCCTACTTTTTCTCCTCCATTTGGTGTACAAGACAAGATGATACTGAGGAGGATATCAAACATTCAGCAGACCCTTTAATTTTACTCTGTCAACATATCAGTACACATGCCATCATTCACTGTGTCTGGCTTAAACTGACTAGTGGTCTTTAACCTAAGGGGCAGTAAACGGTGGTTTGTGAGATGGTGATGCACAGAACTTCAGGTAGTTGGAGAAGCTACATCAGAAACTGAGGTGGGCAGTCAGGAAAATCAGGAGGTATTATTCTGGGCAAAGCATAGAAGAGACTTACTAGCCAGCATGAATTGGAGTCTTGTAAGTTTATGGTCTACCTGTTACAATATCTTGGGAGAGCCCTTAGTAATCATTGCATTGGTTTTAAAGGAAACTTAAAGTCATATGGCTGACAAACCCTTGTTTCAAATAGGTCAGTGCTTCTAATAAAAGACGAGGCATAAAAAGCATGTTAAACATTCATAAACAGTGATCCTACAATATAAATTTCATGACAGTTTAGTAAATTTCAACAGTTGGCAGCTATAAATGTCCATAACTTGCTCTTAATTAAATCCAAATATAGTTAGATTAACAAATCATAATGTTAGTAATTTATGAGAAATAAACTGCCTTGTGTATCAAACATTGCTCATTGAATGGAGTATCTGCCATTTATGTAAATTCATGTATATAAAATTTGATATGCCAATTCTGGTTGGAATAATGAGTAGATGGCTTGCCCATGAGAATCCACATAACAAATTTTGGCAAGCTTTTCATGTATAGTTGATTGCAAAGTATTTTGATATAAATTTCTTAACTCAAAAACCTTTTGAGAAATGTTTGAATGATCTGCACTGTAACTAAATGCTAAATAATAAGTTACCCTTTTTCATAAGTAATGAATGAAATTGATTCAGATTTTCTCCTTAAGATAATGAGATAAGTGCTCTTTGCATAAACACATAAATGGCCGACAGTAAATAGCAGCATGAGTATTTAGTGGTGTGGACTGTAAGCTTTTTCCCTTTGAGCGGCCTCAATTTGAATCTACAATTTGGGAAGAGAGGAGGCTTTCTGTGGAATATTTTGATAAAATGTGGAACTAAACAAAGATTAAATATGGCAGGTTGCTGGCTCCTTTTTAGTGCTATGTGATATTTGTTAAAGTTAAAACTTGTGATTCAATACTACTTTAAGTTGAAGACTGCAGAAGCTAAATTTTATCTCCATTGTTATTTATTACAGAATTTACTAAAATTTAAATTATTGCACATGTTCTGAGGTATAGCAGCCTGTGCAGCCAGTCAGCATATTGCAATAGATAGATATTGGTACAAATGATATAATGCACTAATACTCACATTTTCTTCCCAAGAGGAAGAACATGGGAAACATTTTCCAAATGGTAAGTTGTACTGATATTATACTGTTAAAAATTAATTCTGCAGTTTGCTGGTGAGGAGAAAAATTTATTTGAGGATTTCTGGGAAAGTCAATTTTCCTACTGGAATAATGTTTAGAATAAATCACGTGTAAAATAGATGCAATTAGCTGGACTGTAAACTAGTTTAATTTGCATATCTAATCTCAGTTTGCACCGTTAATGCATTGAAACAGTGAAGAATTTCATTCCCTGCACAATTGTCACTGAAACGAAAATTGTGTGAAGATTCAGATTGTATGAAGGTATGATCAGATAACCGACTGAGAAACATAAATTGAGAAGAACATTTGGGATGTTTAAATGATGGAATTAGAGAATTTACAGACAGAAGGAAGCCATTCAACCCAATGTGTGTGTGTCACTTTTTGAAAGAGTGATCCAGTTTGGATCTGAACATTTTTTTCACGTAAACCTTACAGTTAGTCTTCTTCACATATCTCGAGTACTTTCTATTTTTATCTTAGATTTGTATTGTTCATGGGATTTTGCTTTTGTATTGGATAATTTGCAACTATTTTGCTTCCAGGAATGCCTACCTTTAAGAAGTTCTGCGACTCTCCCTAATGTGTTTTCCATTTCTTTTCATTCCCTTGTTCATGTTTTCACGTTCATTCCTTTTTGTTTCCCTTCTTGTGTTTGATCAGGTATCTTCCAAAATCCCCTTCTTTAGGCACATCTTTTTTTCGTAACTCTTTCTAGCTCTGACTTATTTTATGTAGATTCCAATCAAGTATCATCTTACATGAAAATAAAACAAAACTGCAAAGGAACACCGCTGCGTTCCTTCGCCAACATTTCTGTCACAGATTTGCTGCAGCGTTCCAGCGAGCCTCAGTACATTCTTGAAGAACAACACCTCATTTTGTATTTGGAGACCCTGCAGCCTGTAAGTCTCAACACTGAGTTCAGTAACTTTAGAGCCTGGTTTCATTCTTCCATGTTTTTTGACCCACCCAGACCTGTTATGATGTGGGTTGCTTTTTAGTACAGTCACCCATTCCCATGTACTCCTAGGCCCATTATCACCTTGTATGGTTTGCATTCAAGAGATAACCAATTTTGTCTCTTAGCACATATTATCACTTATTCAGCTTTTCTTCTATCTTGGCAGCTATCCATAATCTCCTGTTAAATTACTCCTTTTGTATCCTTCTCTTTAGCCTCCATCTCCACCTGTTCGGTCACCTCTACCCATACCCCAAACTTCCCCTTTCAGATTCAGCATAAATATCACATTTTCCTAGCTACTAACAATTCTGGACTCGAAACAGTCAATCTGCTTTCTTCCTACAGATGCTGGCAGACCTGCTGAGTTTCTCCAAAAATTTTGGTTTTTGTATTTGTTTCATCTTATATGTTTTGAAATCAGGAGAAAGAGAGGTCTGCAGATGCTGGAGATCAGAGTCAAAACATGCGGTGGTGGAAAAGCACAGCCGGTCAGGCAGCATCCGAGGAGCAGGAGAGTTATGTTTTGAGCATGAGGAATGAGGGCCCAGGATTATAGGTATCTCCTGGCCATTCAGAATCCCTCAAATTGTTGATCTCCTGAGATCCAGTTTTGATGCCATGCATCACCACATGCACACTCTTTAAAAAAAGTCAGTTTTTCTCACTCATTTTTTGTAGACATGCCACAAGATCCACAGGTACTGGGACAGCGTAGCGAATGCCTTGGCAAAGATCTTGGGAACTGAGATTTGGTTGGATCCAGTGTCTCTCCTTCTGGGTTTTCTAAACTTTCTCTCTCTAGATGCACATGGGAAGAAACTGTTTACTCTTTTTGTGTGAGGAGAAATATTTTAGTGAGCTGGATATCGGAAAGTCCCCCAGGACTCTTGAACTGGCATAGGATAGTTATGGAACACATTGCCCTGGACCTCCTTATGAATATGGTACTCCAAAAATCTGAATTGTTTTATAGAACATAGATGCCCTTCTTGAATTACATCGATGTAAATGTATTGGCCATATTATCTAGGGCCATTGTCTGGCCATGAGGATGATGTCTGTTGGTTCGGTGACCACTAGGAGGAAGAATCCTGTATAAATACAGGTCCAGTCACTAATGCTCCCATCAATTGTGAGCTGCGATGAGAGTGCGTTGAGTGTTGTAACTTTATTGAATGTAAATTAAGCTATCTTGTTATGACTTGGTACAATTCTATTTTGAATGTTTATTTATTTTTTTGTTAGGTTTTTACTGTACTGCAGTTTTTTTTAAAATATAGAGCTTTCTTCTTTTATATCCTCTTTTATGTTTTGGTAGAGATTAGATTCCCAACAGTACGGAAACAGGCCCTTCAGCCCAACAAGTCCACACTGACGAGTAACCCATCCAGACCCATTTCCCTCTGAGTAATGCACCTTGTGCTATGGGCAATTTAGCATGGCCAATTCACCTAACCTGCACATCTTTGGACCGTGGGAGAAAACCAGAGCAAACCCATGCAGACACAGGGAGAATATGCAAGCTCCACACAGAGAGTCACCCAAGGCTGGAATCAAACCTGGGACCCTGGTGCTGTGAGGGAGCAGGGCTAACCACTGAGCCACCATGCCACCCATGCCATGTCAAGTAGATTAATAGCCTGTTTTCTTTATTTATATTGTTGTTGCTCTATTGTAAAGCAGTTGCACTATTTTGTACTAGTTTTGTAATTTTGAAAAAAATACTTAAAGCTTTCTTCTTTTCAATAAAAATATTTACAAAATAAAAGTCAGTTTTGATGAAAGGTGCTGAAACATTGGGTTGGGTTTTATGGTCCCACACTGAATGTGTTTTCAGTAGAGGAGCAGGTAAAATATGACGGGTGGATTGGCTACTGCCTTCACTTCCAGTCTAAACTGGTCATAACATGATTAATGTGAAGGCACAGAAATTATCAGCACACCCGCAGTTTAAAACATAATTACTGAGAAATTGAACTTGCTATCAAGCCACCTGAATAATTCATTGCCCATGTCATAAAATGATTGCATGTGCAGGTCAGTTTCAGACCATTTCTAAATAACATAATGGTAAAAGTGGGAAGGATTGGGATACATATTTTGGGGAGTGTCCTGTGTGCATCATGAACACCCCACCAAGATGTTACTCCCCACTTGCTTTGTCCCAACTTGACCCTCAAACCCAACTGAAATATTCTTTGACTCTCCCTATCCCTTCCCATCCTAAAAGCTCATCCTGTTCCAATGTCCACAGTCTATTGCTCTTCTTCCATGAGCCTGAAAACTGGAATTCTGGCTGTACTGGGAATTCTAGAGTTGCAATCCAATCAGATTGGCTGGCAGTTCTCAAGGGCAGAAGCCTTACTGAATGTCAGTATTGAGTATTGAATGCAGCACCAACTCTCCCTCCTGGGGTGTGAACAATGTGCCAGTCTGCTTATAAAATTCAATCCATTAGCTTTGTTTCTCCCTCCACAGATGCTGCCTGATTTGTTGAGATTTCTAACAGTTTCTTTTTGTGTTTCAGATTTCCAGCACCAGTTTTGCTTTTGCATAACTCTTTAAATAAATCTTTTATTTACTTTTAAAAGTTCCCAAGGCACCTGATTCCATCACCCTTTTGGGAATCTTTATGTTTACTTACAGTTTGAGATTCTGCCCATCCTGGGGAGGCCATTGCCCTTCATTGCTACTGCTCCCCAAATCTGACAATTGCACCTCCATGCCAGCTGTGGCCTTCCTTGCAGACAGATGACCAATTAATTGTGAGTGACTGTTTTGTGCCCTGCTGATTTGCTCCTGCAATGTCAGATATTGAAGATCCCTTTCAATGCTAAAGCATTGGGATGCATCTTTCGGGGAGTGTCCTGTGTGCAACATGAACACCCTGCCAAGATGTTGCTCCCCACTTGCTTCGTCCCAACTTAACCCTCGAATCCCTTTCAATGCCAAAGCATCAAGTGCCCTTTCTCCACCTCACCCGTGCAGCATCACAGCCAACCCTCTACCAAATGGCAACTCACCTGCTGTACCAGTGACCCTCCTATGAGGCTGGGTGATTGTCTGGGCAATCATGACAGGGTCTGCACTCTTGTACCCACTTCTTCTCAGATGACATGCAACGATGGTTGGCATGATGAGTCAGTGGCTAGCACTGCTACATCACAGCACTAGGGACCTGGGTTCACTTCCACCCTTGGGCGACTGTGTGGAGTTTGCACATTCTCCCTGTGTTTGCATGGGTTTCCGCTGGGTACTCTAGTTTCCTCCCATAGTCTAAAGATGTGCAGGTTAGGTGAATTGGCCATGGTAAATTGCCCATGGTGTCCAGGAATGCAGGCTAGGCAGGTTAGTCATGGTAAATACAGGTTTAAACAGTCCTTGGATAAGCATACAGATGATGATGGGATAGTGTAGGGGGATGGGCTTAGATTAGTTCACAGGTTGGCGCAACATCAAGGGCTGAAGGGCCTGTTCAGTACTGAATTGTTCTATGTTCTATGTTTCAGGGATGGTCTTTGGCAGATCGATGTGGACTTGTTGGGCCAAATAGCTTTATCCCACACTGTAGGGATTCTATAATTCTATGCAGTGCATGTAATCCATATGCTTCCTTCTGAATTTCTAGCAAGTTTGTAGCAAGCTTTAAAATTACTTCAATATGCCTCAATACAGAGGAGAGTGGGATCCACATCCTGCAATGTCTCCATTGTTACTGAAACTGATAAGGCAACCAACAGTAATATTTTTGAAGCTCCCTCGTGTATGTTCTCATCTCCAGGGAAACACTACAAATTTAGCCTGATGGTCCCATCTATTTGATGCAAAAACAGAAAATAAAATTTAAAAAATTAAATCTGAAATGTATGTACAACAAGTAGTCTTAGAAGCAAAGAAAAAAATGAACAGAATAAATATTAAAAACAAACTGCCTTTGAAATAAGCCACCAACTATTGCAATAAGGGCAAAGGTTGAAGATTTGTGAAAAGAATATTTATGGAAATTGTTGAAGATGAATGTCGAAAAGTCAGGAGAAATTTAATGTTTAGAGTGAAAGAGATACAAAGAAAATAATGGGCGAGGGCACACTCTAGTACCACTGAGATTCAAGGGATAGAGTTAATCAGCTAGAATGTTTTGCTCAACCATTACTTTTCACATGCCCTTGGAAGAAATTAAGATAAAACAGAACAAACTAAGTTATTTATATAGTACACAATTTGTATGATTACAACACACATTGGTTTAAAATCATGGCTCCAGAAAGACTAAAATGTTAACTATTAAACCCCTTCATACACATAGGCCAAAACCACATGCCACTAGTTCAATATCCAAACATTAAAGCATATCGTATTAATATTTATTAATTCAACTATTTATATTATAAAATCAATTTGACCATAATCTAAACTAACTTAAGCAAAAATTGTAGCAAACTACTGTCACAATAATGTGTATAAGCCAGATATTTCTTTTATTGTTGAGAAACCAGTTTTGTATCCTAGCAAGCTTTATTGGTAAGAAACTAATTTTCCATATGTATTTACAAAGTATTTACAAAATAGAACTCAGTAGAGATGTGAAGGGTTGAGGACAACAGCTACTTTGGCTGAAACCATTCACTAATAAATTCAAATCATAGTAATAAGGTTAATAATAAATCCTGTAGAGTTTAGACAATCAAGTTCCATAAGAGATGTGAAATCTCCTTATTCTTTTTTAATAAATGGAATGAATTGTAATTGCTACATATTGTAGGGTTGTGTAGTTTTTTTTACATAAGAACAATGATTATGAAAGGGCACAAGGAAAAAATTATCCTTCTGTAGACCAGGGTGCATTTTACAGTTTATTAAAAATAACAATATCTAACAGCAGCATGTGTAGTGATGCGATAACACTTTTCACTCTATATATAATTAACAGTTTCGACTATATGTATGTGAAAATAGCAGTAAATTGCAAGCACAGGTGATTCTGATAATACTATTTTCTTTGCATTCCAACAGGCATGTTGTCAAGTGTATGGTACATGTGATGACAGATCAGTAATAATCAGTCAAGTTAGATGCATTTTTATTTCCACTTTGATTATATATCTATGGGTGGGCTATAAGATAACAACTGATAACTGAAGAATGTAGGTCGCTAGTTTTATATCTAAAGGCAATGTTATGTACATTGTTTTCAACTCTAAGATTACATCAGTGCAAATATGTACTAAACGGTTTTGTGTCATTCTGGTGTTGTATTTATTCATCAGTTGTGAGTTGTTTGTCCTCCTTAAATAAAGGTGAAATCCAGAATGCTTAATAGAACTGTGTTAAGAAACCTTTTGATTGATTATGATTGTACTAAATATTAAAATAAAGCAATGCAAGCACCCAGGCATTATACTTTTGTAAAATATCAATTGGTAGAGATTATTCATTGAATTACGATGCACAAAGAAACCCGATCCAATAGGCCCTGCAAAATCTTCCTCACTAATATCAGGAGACTGGGGCAAAATTCAAGAGACCTATTTTACAAATCTGTCAAAGATTTATGTATATCAAGCAACACTCTAGAGGTTTCTAACACCATCCCTAGGTATGCCCTGTTACACTGACAGGACAAATTATCCAAGAAGGAGAATATGTGATATACATCTGGGAAGGAATGGCTTTGGGAGTCCTCAGAATTGTAATCAGATCTTATATAGTTTATGACTTCAGATGAAATGACTACTGTCTTCCTTCACATGATCAATCAGTACTCCATGGTAATGTAACCTAAATAAATACGAAGTTGGCAAGGACACTGAAAATATGATGGATGGGGGTCTTGATATCTATAACTTTGACTTGATTAAGCAAGTGAGGAACTAAAATATGATTGAATGTGGTTAGTTGCAAATGTTTTCTGTAAGGAGAAAGCCATATGTTCTAGGCCAATTAATGTCACGGGTTTATGGTTTGATAGTTGTTCTATGGCTCAAGCTAACATAAATAGTTAAAATACTTTGAGGTAAAATCCTTTTATTTCATTGTATGACTATGTTTTAAAATGGCTCAGTTTTATTGCTTGAAGTTTGTGATAGGCCTATGTATATTAGTTTTGCTTATTTTGACCTTGTGATACATATCAACAGTTGTTGTGGAGTCACACATAACTGAGTTTTATCAAAATTGGCTAAGCATCAATTTTGAGGATGTTCATGGAGGGATTCTCTCCTTGAACTCGAGTGAGTTATACTCACAATTCTCTACTGCTCAAATTATTATATATTCTTCACACCTCTCTGGTGCCACCCTCATGCAATTTGGATTAGCACTTGAAATGTGGGCCAATGTTACCTGTGTAGACCCAATGAGCCAAATAATCTCTTCTATAATGTATGATCCTATGCTACTTTTGGATTTCTGGACAGCTGTGCAGCTGAGAGGGAACCAACACACAGTAGTAATGTATTTCACTTTGTACTCGTCAATTTTCTTGTTGCAGATGTGAATGTACATAGTAGCACTTGTGATGTTTGACATCCACCTTTACTCTGAGGACAATCATCAGTGTGCTGTGTTGCACCACTTCCCTGCTAAATGGATGGATTCAGAATAGACTAAGGAAGATGCAATTAGGTTTGCCTGAACTGCAGTGACCATTAATCCCAACAGAGTTGTATATCACCAGAATTTAAAACATCAGGGCCCAACATATTACTCATTTCTCCATCATCAAACCAGATGACCAAACTTGCTTCTATTTTTTTCCCTTTATATTCATTCATGGGATGAGAGTGTCACTGGATAGGCCAGTATTTATTGACCATCCCTAATTGCTCAGGAGGCAATTAAAATCAATCAGTTGCTGTGGGTTTGGACTCACATGTAGGCCACACCTAGTAAGAATGGTAGTTTCTTTGTCTGAAGAACATTAGTGAACCAGATGGGTGTCCAACAATTGACAATAGTTTCATGGTCATCATTAAACTCTTAATTCCAGATCTTTTTTATTATTGAATTCAAATTCTGCTGTAGCAAGATTCAAATCTGGGTCTCCAGAATATTATTTGAGTTTCTATTAACAGTCCAAAATAAAACTACTAGGCCGTCACCTCCCCCTTTAAATGTGAAGTGTAAAAGTGTATGACAAGTGCAGCACTATCTTACTCAGAAAATAGAAACATGTGATTAAAGGAATGGTAGTAATTTGTATGGATGATTGATTAAGGGACGGTGGGAAATGGATGTTTTACTTACTGGAAAGAACTATGCAATGGTGATCCCCAGAGGTCTGCTTTTCCTTGCTTTATGTAAATGTTCTAGACTCTGATATCGTGAGTACAATTTTGAAATTTATGAGGGATATAAAATTTGACAACACAATAAAGAAATGGACAGGATATTGCTGGACATCAGCAGGACATAGACTGCTGTAATTGGCAGGCATATTGCGGGTGTAATTTAATGGCAGCAAGTGTGAAGTGATGCATTGTGAGAAACAACATGGTGAGGCACAATGATCTCAATGGTGTATTTTGAGAGTCTTGGGGGTGTGCATTCATAAATACTTGGAGATGACACAGCAAGTTAATACTAGTAAAGGAAAAGGTGGCATAAATGTAATGTCACTGAATCAGCAATCTAGAGGTTTAGGCTAATACCCTGAGGCCAAGAATTCAAATCCCACCGTGGCAATTTGAAGAATTTAAATCAATTAATTTAATTTGTTTGAGACATCTGGAATTGAAACACCTGGTATAAATTCCCGTAAAAAATCAATTTGTTTCACCAGTACCCTATAACAAAGGATATCTTTGACCATTATCAAGTCTGGCCTAGTTAGTGTTGCTCCAGATTTGCAGCAATGTGGTTGACTCTTAAAAAGTTTGTACAAAGCCACTGGAGAAAAGCTACAGAGGAATAAAACTGGATGAACCACCTGACATTGATGTAGGGACAGGAAATAATAATGACAGATCCTGCAAAGTCCTCATTACTAACATTTGGGGACTTGAGACAGTTGTCTTAACAATCTACAGACTTCAAGAGCAGCCTGACACCATCAAATGACATCTTATAGCTAACACCCTGGACACCATCACCATCTCTAGATACATCTAATCCCCCTAGTAGGATACAGTAACACAGCAGCATACGGCCAGGAGGGAGTTTCCTTTGGAAGCCCTCAACAGTCCCTCTGAACCACAGCATCAAGTCAAATATGGACAAGGAAATCTCCTGCTGATATGACTGACTACTCCCCATCAGGTGATGAATCAATACTTCTTCATGTTGAATATCAAGAAATCAACACACTGATTCCATGAAGAATGCTTAGCAGCATCTAAGAGCTGGCACTCAGCACAGGTAACAGAAAGATGTCAACCTGATGAAGATACTGCTGGATTACTTGCATGCCAAATAACAGAAGCAGCATTAGTTGACAGAGCTAAGCAATCCTGCAAGCAATGTTAAAGAATGAATTATCAACTTATTGTTATTGGATCAAAATCCTCGAACTCCCTTCTTAACAGCATTATCAGTCTACCTGCACTAAATTTGCCATCTTCTCAAGGGCAGTTAAGGATGGGTAATAAAATATCCACTTTGACACCAACATCCACAGAGAACAAAATATTCTGAAAACAGTTGTGAGATTGGGCTTTGTAAATAAAGGTAATAAGCAGAAAAAGAAGAAGTACCTAGAAACACTTTGCAAATCATTGCTTAGGTCTCAGGGGCAATATTGTTTGGTAGTAGCACACTCAGGGAAGATTGTCATGGACTTGGAGAGTGTACGTAGGAGATTTACCAGAGGAAGATACCACTGAGTAAGTTCTTCAATTACAAAAATTAACTCACAAATACTCTGCTCGCTGATGCTCAGTTTGGGTTCTGCTCAAACTGCTTGGTTCCAGATCTCGTTATAGTTTTAGTCTAAACATGGACACCAAACATGAATTCCAGGGTGAAATGAGACTGATTGATTTCGACATCAATATAACATTCAGCTGCTTATGGCATCAAGAGAGGCTGGTAATATTGACGCCATTGTAAGTTAGCAAATACTTCTCCAGTGATTGGAGTCATATTTGACTCAACGTAAAGTAGTTGCAGTTATTGGAGTTCCAGAACATCACTGGAACAATTCCTCAGAATAAAGTCTTATGGTCAATTGTTTTCAGCTCCATCATCATCATTATGATTACATACTGCTCAACTCTGTTCATATTTCTCTAGATAATGAAACAGTCAATGCATACATACCACAAGACTTAGACAACAATGTACTACTAAATGCCAACTAATATTTGCACCACGTAAGTGCCAGGCAATGATAACTTTGAACAAGAGCCTCCTTAACCATCTTGCCTTGAGATTCAATTACATTGCTATCAGCAAACTTCTCCACTGTCACTACTGACCAGAAACTCAACTGGGCAAGCTGCATGAACTCAATGAGATCTGTACCTGGTTATTCTATGGGCACTGGTCACTTTGATTCCTAAAAGCCTTTCAATTACCTTGATCATCTGCCCCTCACAGATTTGTAGCCTTCATTACCAAAGAGTCCAAGGACAGATGCTGCATTAGAGCATCTGCACCTCAAAGTTCCCCACTGAATCACAAAACACCCTGATTTTGACATATATTAAAACTCCTTCACCACTACTGAATCAGAACATTTCATTTCCTTATGTAGCAGTCATGCAGGTACAGTTTCACCACAAAGGCTGCAGTTACAAAGCAAAATTTTTAGAGGATCAACTATCTTCTGATATCCACAATTAACTATGTTAGTACAATCACCAGGTGTTGTGGTCTAACTTATCCTTTAATGGTGTGAACACTGGTAGCCTTACTGTTGGTTTAACTGCAAAAATCATACCTTTACATTTTGGATAGAATTGGAAAACAATAAGGATGATTTCAAAGCAATTATCGGGCCAAGGAAACAAGGCAACTGAATTTACTTGACATTTGGTACATGATACCATTTACTATTTTGTAATTATTTGCATCAGTCCACCATTTGCAATTTGACTTTGAGATTTGAGTCTGTGTTATATACTCAACAACTTCCTTCATTCCTACAACCTACTGAGACCTTCAGAGTCTGGCCATTTGTACATCCATAATTTTTAACAATTACATCATTAATGGCCATGCTATCAAGGCAGTTGTCGTTTCGATCCACCTATATGGCTCAAAACTTCGAATGACATATATGCCACCTTAATGCCCTTGATAAGTACCATTAACTCTACTGAGATGGAGTCTCTCTATCAGGTTGGAGGTCCTGTGCTTTAGAATTTTCTGCCAAAGATTCTCTGCATCTGTAGCTCTCTCTCTTCTGCTTTGAGGCACCCCTTAAACCATATTTTATTTGTCTTAATTTTTTTATGTGGTTATATCAAATTTAATTTAAAAACTTTTCTGTCATATTAATTTCACTGCATTAAAGAGTGTATCTAAGGTTTACTAGATTGATTCCTGCATTTCAAAGGTTGTGCTGTGTCATGGTTGTCAAGAATCACTTGCTAACAAAGTATGATTGTCCACCTAGGAAAGCTCATGTCACTGATCCTGGCTTCTGTGTGCCCTTGTGTGGTTGATAAGGCCAATCCAGCTGTCATCTCCGCCCACACATTTGGCTGGTGTTTTTGGGAGATGGAAATAATACTTGGCCTTCAGATCATTGGCATTCCTTTCTCTGGATTTTTTTTCTATACTTCCTCTTACCAAGAGGTGTTCTCAAAAAAATTGTGTTTCTTCATGCAGAAGAGTCCTCCAAATTTTTTCTGAAGAATCCTCCTTTATTTCCCCCACACGTTGCATTTCTTATAGGAAGCCTTCTGGAAGTCTTTGAAATGCTTCTTGTATTCTCCTCATGTTCAAGTACCTCCCTTTGAAATGGGTGAAAAATATTGTTTTGATATTCCAGACTCAGGAATCCTAGGCATGTAGCCAGCTCAGTGAAGTTGGCTTTGGATGACTAGGGCCTTGACGCTAGTGCATATTTCTTGCTTCAAGGACGTTTAGTGTTATTATGCCTGTCTTCTCACCTGATAGAGAGACTCCATCTCAGTAGAGTTAATGGTACTTATCAAGGGCTTTGAGGTGGCATATATGTCATTCGAAGTCTTGAGCCATATAGGGGGATCGAAACAACAACTGCCTTAAACACAAAGATCTTGGTATCAACATGGATGTTATGGCCATTGACAACTACATCCTTGGATGCCTGAAAACAGTGCTCATGGATTGGTTGTGGCATTGGATCTCTGCACTGATATCGGCCTTTCATATGAGATTTGGCTCCACAGCTAAGGGAAATGTTCCATGTTTGAGAGGATTTTTCCACTCATCTTAATGAAGGGATGGACCAGGACTTGACCTGGGAAAGGTTGGTAAAGTATTTGAGTCTTCTTGAGATTCAGGCTAAGGCTCTTCAGTATGCTTACATAAAGATGTTAAATGACGTTTGAAGATTCTCTTCTGAAAGAGCAGTAATGACTTGTCACCTGCATTCTGAAATTCCACAGGTAAGGACAGTGCTGTTTTCTTCTTGGATTTTGACTAATTGAGATTGTTTTCCATCCAATGTCTAAACCACAGGGTCGTTGTTCTTGACAAGATAGAGAATGATAGTCATGAAGATGGAAAAAAATGGGGTGATCCCTGCTTGACTTCTGTCTTGAATTCAAACATATTCTGTCTTTTACCATCAGCAATGAGCATTGTTGGCATGTTGTTAAGGATCATGTTGATGACTTTTGCCGGTCTTTGACAGGGTCTGCCACATTGCTCCTTAACTAACTGAGTTGAAAACCATGGTCAGATTGATGGAAAAGCACAGCTGGTCACGCAGCATCCAAGGAGCAGGAGAGTCAACATTTTGAGCATAGGCTCTTCATCAAGAATGTGGGTGGGAGTGGGAGGGCTCAAGGGGGCTGAGAGATAAATGGGAGGGGGGTGGGGCTTGGGAAAGGTACCTAGGAATATGATAGATAGATGAAGGTGGGGGTTGATGGTGATAAGTCAAAGAGGAAGGAGTGGAGAGGTGAGACGGAAGATGGACAGGTAGGACGGTTCAAGAGGGTGGCGCCGAGTTGGAAGTTTAGATCTAGGGTAAGGTTTGGGGAGGGGAGATGAGAAAACTGGTGAAATCTACATTGATTCAATGAGGTTGAAGAGTCCCAAGGTGGAAGGTGAAATGTTCTTCCTCTGGTCATCAGGTGGCTAGGATTTGGTGGTGGAAGAGGCCTAGGACCTGCATGTCCTTAGCAGAATGGGAGGGGGAGTTGGAGTGATCAGCTACAGGGCAGTAGGATTGTTTAGTGCAAGTGTCCCAGAGATGTTCTCTGAAACGTTCTGCAAGTTGGCGTCCTGTCTCCCCAATGTAAAGGAGATCATATCAAGAGCAACGGTTACAGTAGATGAGGTGAAAGTGAGGACTGCAGATACTGGAGATTAGAGTCGAGAGTGTGATGCTGGAAAAGCACAGCAGGTAAGGCAGCATCTGAAGAGCAGGACAATTGACGTTTCGGGCAAAAGCCCTTAATAGGAATGAGGCTGGAAGCCTAGGGGGTGGAGAGATAAATGGGAGAGGGATGGGGCTGGGGGGAGTGTAGAGCAGATAGGTGGGAAGGAATGTGGACAGGTAGGATGGACAGATAAACCAGCAGACAAGGGGTGTGCAGTGGTAGTTTGGCGCACTGATCTCTACACCGCTGAAGCTAGGCGCCAGCTTGAAGCCACCTCTGCCTACCGCCCCCTCGACCAAGACCTCACCTCCCATTACCAAACCATCATCTCCCAAACCATACACAACCTCATCACCTCAGGAGATCTCCCACCCATAGCTTCCAACCTCATAGTTCAGGAACCCCACACCTCTCGGGTCTACCTCTTACCCAAGATCCACAAGCCAGAGTACTCTGATGGACCCATCGTCTCAGCCTGCTCCTGCCCCCCCAAATCCATCTCCACCTACATGAATACTGTCCTATCTCCCTTGGTCCAGGAACTCCCTATATGCTTTCGGGACACCATCCACTCTCTCCACCTCCTCCAAGATTTCAATTTCCCCATCCCCCAATGCCTCATCTTCACCATGGACATCCAGTCCCTCTACACCTCCATCCGCCATGACCAGGGCCTCCAAGCCATCCATATCTTCCTCTCCTGATGTCCTCACCAGTACCTTTCCACTGATACTCTAATTTGTTTGGCTGAACCGGTCCTCACCCTCAATAATTTCTCCTTTGAATTCTCCCACTTTCTCCAAATGAAAGGGGTAGCCATGGGCACCTACATGGGCCCCAGCTATGTCTGTCTCTTTGTTGGCTGCATGGAACAGTCCACCTTCCATAGTTACACTGGCACGATTCTCCACCTTTTCCTCCACTACATTGATGACTGCATCGGCGCCACCTCCTGCTTCCATGAGGAGGTTGAACAGTTCATCAACTTCACCAACACATTCCACTCCGACCTAAATTCACCTGAACTATCTCAGACACCTCCCTCTCCATCCTGGACCTTTCCATCTCTATCAACGGTAATCGACTCAACACTGACATCTTCTACAAACCCACCGACTCCCACAGCTACCTGGACTACATCTCCTCCTACCCTGCCTCCTGCAAAAATGCTATGCCTTATTCCCAATTTCTCCACTTCCACCCCATCTGCTCCCAGGAGGACCAGTTCACCACAGAACACACCAGATGGCCTCCTTCTTTAAAGACCGCAGTTTCCTTTCAACATGGTTGATGATGCCCTCCAGTGAATCTCATCCACTTCCAGCATTTCCACCCTCGAACCCCACCCCTCCAACAGCAATAAGGACAGAAGCAAGGTCCTCACCTTCCACCCCATCAACCTCCATATACATTGCATCATCCTCCATCATTTCCGCCACCTACAAATGCTACCCCACCACGAGAGACATATTTCACTCCCCATCCCTATCCACTTTCCATAAAGACCGTTCTCTCCGCGACTCCCTCATCAGGTTCACCAACCCACTCTCACCTGCCTACACCTTCCCCTGCCACCGCAGGAATTGCAAAACCTGTGCCGACACCTCCTTCCTCACCTCCATCCAAGGCTCAAAGGAGCCTTCCACATACATCAAAGTTTTACCTACACTTCCACACGTCACTTACTGTATCTGTTGCTCCCGGTGCAGTCTCTTCTACATTGGGGAGACAGGACGCCTACTCACAGAGTGCTTCAGAGAACATCCGGGACACCTGCACCAATTAACCCCATTACCCCGTGGCCAAATGTTTCAAAGCCCCTCCCACTCTGCCAAGGACATGCATTTCTGGGCCTCCTTCATCACCACTCCCTAACCACCCGAAGCCTGGAGGAAGAATGCCTCATCTTCTACCTCGGGAGCCTGCAACCCCAGGGCATCAATGTGGATTTCACCAGTTTCCTCATTTCTCCTCCCCCCACCTTATCCCAGATCCAAACTGAGATCCAAACTTCCAACTCGGCACCGCCCTCATGATCTGTCCAACCTGTCCATCTTCCTTCCCATCTATCCGCTCCACCCTCCCTTCTGACCCATCACCATTACCCGCATCTATTGCGCTCTCAGCTGCCTTCCCCCCAACCCCACCCCCTCCCATTTTTCTCTCCACCCACTAGGCTCCTAGTCTCATTCCTGACGAAGGGCAATTTCCCAGAATGTTGATTCTTCTGTTCCTCGGATGTTGGCTGACCTACTGTGCTTTTCCAGCACCACACTCTTGACAGTAAAGTCATAGAGTCATAGAAATGTACAGCATGGAAACAGACCCATCAGTCCAACCTATCCATGCTGACCAGATATCCAAACCCAATCTAAACCCTTCCTATTCATATACCCATCAAAATGCCTTTTAAGTGTTGCAATTGTACCAGCCTCCACCACTTCCTCGGCAGCTCATTCCATACACGTACCACCCTCTGTGTGAAAATATTGCCCCTTAGGTCTCTTTTATATCTTTCCCCTCTCACCCTAAACCTATGCCTTCTAGTTCTGGACTCCCCGACCCCAGGGAAAAACTTTGTCTATTTATCCTATCCATGCCCCTCATAATTTTGTAAACCTCTATAAGGTCACCCCTCAGCCTCAGACGCTCCAGGGAAAACAGCCCCAGCCTGTTCAACCTCTCCTTATCGCTCAAATCCTCCAACCTTGGCCAAATCCTTGGAAATCTTTTCTGAACCCTTTCAAGTTTCACAACATCTTTCCAATAGGAAGGAGACCAGAATTGCATGCAATATTCCAACAGTGGCCTAACCAATGTCCTGTACAGCCGCAAAATGACCTCCCAACTCCTGTACTCAATACTCTGACCAATAAAGGAAAGCATACCAAATGCCTTCTTCACTATCCTATCTACCTGCGACTCCACTTTCAAGGAGCAAGGAACCTGCACTCCAAGGTCTCTTTGTTCAGCAACACTCCCTAGGATCTTACCATTAAGTCTGTAAGTCCTGCTAAGATTTGTTTTCCCAAAATGCAGCACATCGCATTTATCTGAATTAAACTCCATCTGCCACGTCTCAGCCCATTGGTTGAATCTGATCAAGATCCTGTTGCAATCTGAGGTAACCTTCTTCCCTGTCCACTACACCACCAATTTTCATGTCATCTGCAAGCTTACTCTTACTTACATCGTATGCTTGCATCCAAATCATTTATATAAATGACAAAAAGTAGAGGACCTAGCACCGATCCTCGTGGCACTCCACTGGTCACAGGCCCCCAGTCTGAAAAACAACCCTCCACCACCACCCTCTATTTTCTACCTTTGAGTCAGTTCTGTTTCCACCTGGCTAGTTCTCCCTGTATTCCGTGAGATGTAACCTTGCTAACCAGTCTCCCATTGGGAACCTTGTCGAATGCCTTACTGAAGTCCATATAGGGCACATCTACCACTCTGCCCTCATCAATCCTCTTTGTTATTTCTTCAAGATAAAAAGATGAGGTGTTTGGATGTACAGGAAAATCTCTGCTGGATGTGGAAGAATTCTATAGGCCCTTGGATGGAGGTGAGGTGGGAGGTGTGGGTGCAGGTGTTACACCTCTTGCAGTGGCAAAGGAAGGTGCTGGGAGTGGAGGGTGGGTTGGTGGGTGCCATGGTCCTAACAAGGGAGTCGCAGAGGGTCTCTGCGAAATGTTGAAAGGGATGGGGACGGAAATATATCTCTGGTGGTGGGTTCTGTAGGTGACAGAAATGGCAGAGAATGATGCATTGTATACAGAGATTGGTGAGGTGGAAAGTGAGAACCAGGAGTCTCTCTCCTTGTTGTGGTTGGAGGGATGGGGTTCAAGGGCAGAGCTGCGGGAAGTGAAAATGATGCACTGGAGGACATCGTTGACCATGTGGTTGGGGAAATTGCAATCCTTGAAATAGGAGGCCATCTGGTATGTCCTGGAGTGGAATTGCTCCTCCTGGGAGCAGATGCGGCGGAAGTGGAGTAATTGAGAGTAAGGGGTAATTTTTTTATTGGAAAGTGGTGGGAGGAGGTGTAGTCCAGGTAGCTATGGGAGTCGATGGGTTTGAATTAGATTTCCATGTTGAGTCGGTTGCCGGAAAGAGGTCCAGGAAGAGGAGGGAGGTATCTGAGATGGTCCAGGTGAACTTGAGGTCAGAGTGGAAGGTGTTTGTGAAGGAAATTCAGACCAAAAGTGTAGCCATGGGTACCCGTATGGACCTCAGCTATGCCAGCCTCTTCGTCAGGTATGTGGTACAAATCAACTAGGTAAAAGTGAAGACTGCAGATGCTGGAAACCAGAGTTTAGATCAGGGTGGTGCTGGAAAAACACAGCAGGTCAGGCAGTATCCCAGAAGTAGGAAAATTGACATTTTGGGCAAAAGCCCTTCATCAGGAAGACAGGCAGGGAGCCTCCAGGGTGGAGAGGTATGTGGTACAGTCTATCTTCCGCAATTACACCAGCACCATTCCCCACCTTTTCCTCAGTTACATCGATGACTGTAACGGCACCACCTCGTGCTCCCATGAGGAGGTGGAACAGTTCGTCAACTTCACAAACACATTTGAGAAGAAAGAGATGTAATTGCAATTGAAAGCCTGACATTTTTGGGTTGAACCAGAAAGATTACTTCCTCCAGTTTGGTCGTCTAGATTTAGAGAACATAATCTCAGGATGAAGATTTGAAAATTAGCTCAGATGGTTGTGAATCCTTGTAATTCTCTGCTCAGAGGGTTGGCAGGTACTCATTTAATGTGATTATTCAAGATTGATGAATTTGGGGACACAAAGGAAATCATGCAATATCGGATTAAGATAGGAAAGCAAAGTTGGTATACTTGCTCAGCCATGATTCTATTAAAAGACAAATCAAATTCAATATGTTGCCTGGCTTACTCCTGCTTCTACTCCTTACATTCTTATATTTTTAATTTGTTGCGTAAAATACTTAAAATATGGAAAATGCACAAGTAGGATTTCTTCATTAAGAGCACTGCACGCATTTATTCTATGAAGCCATTTAAGTTAGTGTGGAGGGGTAGAAATGATACGAGGCATAGGTTCATTGTAATTGACATCAAAGTTATCACTGAACCAGTGAGGATTGTTGAAAGCAGGCATTACTGGTACAGCTCTGAGCTGATCACAGAAGCTTATCTGTGGATCTGGACTGCGAGAGGAGAAGCTGGTGCATTTGTACATAAATGATCTGCCTACTTCTGTTGCATAAGGTTGGCATAAACTACTTCCTGAAGATTTGTTTTTGAAAAATCTGTTTTGTGGATTATTGTGATTGAGCAGAACATGGAAGGTTTAATTTGAAGCAGATGAACGGTGGGATTTATTTTAACAATGCAGTAGGTTTTGGGAGTGGGTGACTGGTGGAGGTGGAAAATGTCTAATACACTGACACATGATAAATTTATGTGATCTGCTTAGTGACAGAGTGGGAGCTGTGATGTGGAAGATTCTAATTAAAGAACAGTGTGTTGGATGTCTGATTGTTTGGCAAGGTGCTGCATGGATAACTAGAACTAATTATGCAAGCAACGAAGGGAAAAATTGCATTTATTCCATACTTTTGCACTTATTTATGAGATAAAAAATGTTGCTTCTTAATAAAGAGCATTAATTTATGTAAAATATTGAAAATTCCATTGTGATATATTGCTATACTTTCCAACCCATTTCTTATCTGTAGCGTCATCTAGTGTTGACAACGTAACAATCACACATTGCAAATTCTTTATCAATTTGCATTGATGTAACAGATGAGCTGTCGTTCAAATAGCTAGTAATTTAAAAATCTCAGTATGCATTTTAAAACAAAAGATATATAATGTATATTTGCATAATTCAAAGATAATTACAAAAAACGCAAATTGGATAACAAATACTAAATTGAAATATTTGAGGTAAGAATAAGTAGTTGGTAATTGTAACCACATTTTAGAAAACCGGCTGGAAGATTTATGTTAAATTTTCTGAAGGTGTAATTTCCCTTCTGCTGTTTTTGAAAGAACTGAAACAATTACAGATCATTTTCTGTGAAAGTGACAAACTGAAGATTGAGACATTTCCTGGTGTGATGGTGGGCTGCTAATAATTTCCTGTGGTTCTGCAGCAGATGGACAAGCTTTCTGGCAAATGCATCTGTTCTGAGCTTGTGTTGTGTTTGGCATCAACCATTCCTGCAAAGTAGCTGAATTTAAATAAAAATAAAGCTTCATGAAAAAGCTACATTTTATGATCAAAAACTTGTAAATTTCTAGCATTCCATGAGTTGGCCTACAAGAATAGCTTTTGTTCTGTGTTATGCTCACCACAGTTGCAGAATCTAGAGACAGAAAACTTTTAATGGGAAAAAGACAACTATGGGGCTGCACCATTGAATGACATAAACTGGAAAATAAAGCAGACTGCATTAAAATTCTGTACATTATTTATTTGTAGAACTCGCTATGGATATTTTTAATCAACCTGTTCAGAGATGGTATGACACATTTCTGGAGTAGGTGGGACTTGAACCCAGACCTCCTAGATCAGAAATAGAACTCACAATATGCTTTTTGTGAAACATGTATGCTATTATTCTAACAATAGCACCACAAATAGCTCATGTTAACAGGAGCAAAAAGGTACCACATCCTGCAACCACTGAAAGCTGTGACTGGAAATTGTATCCATATAAAAGGTCTTGGATGTAATTTTCCCCTTTCTGAGGTAGCACAAAATAATGAGGAGTGAGATGACAATTTAATTTGACTCAAACAATTGGATTTTCACTGTCAAGTTAAAAATCTTGCAATTAAGTCCTCACACCTGGGATGGCAAACTCAAAATCTCACTGCCGGATGTTGACAAACCTATGTGCATGCATTTGTATCTCATTTACAGTTTAACTCACTGTATTAAGATCATAGCTATTGCGACATTTGGAAATTTAGATGGATGCAAAAATTCAACCAGGAAAGCATGGTTTCTTGCCAGTGCCTATTGCAGCTTGTGTGATGCCTGCATCAGTCATCTACCTTCCCTTCACAAGGAGCAGCTTCATCTGCAGAAGCTGCCTCAATGGTCAATGGGCATATTCCTCCAAAGCCCTTCATCCATTCATTAACTCAGCATCGGCAAAGCAGCATAGAGTCTTGGAGATGTACAGCATGGAAACAGACCTTTCGGTCAACTCGTCCATGCTGTCCAGATATTCTAAATTAATCTAGTTCCATTTGTCAGCATTTGGCCATATCTCTCTAAATCCTTCCTATTCATATACCCATCCAGATGTCTTTTAAATGTTGTAATTATACCAGCCTCCATCAGTTCCTCTGGCATCTCATTCTATACACATCACTTTCTGTATGAAAAAGTTACCCCTTAGGTCCCTGTTAAATCTTTCTCCTCTCACCCTAAACCTATGCCCTCTAGTTTTGGTCTCATAATATAATCTTGCTTGTCCTTGGGCCAGTCTAGCTATGGCTTGAGGGCTCCAAATAACTACTTTGGAGCTGAATAAGAACTGGGACTTGGATGTTTGTGCCAGTTTCTTTTATATTGAGGGAAAGCCAGGCATCTTATGAACATCTTCATGACCTTTAGTGCTGACATGGAGTCAGGCATCTTCTGTTTCTTAGCTCATATTTTAGCACAGGTGGTTACTTAGTCTGATTTGGGGGTATTCTGTTTCTAATTTAGCCTGATTCTTTGAGAAGAAGGAAAGGCAGGTGTGTTGTGGCAGTGGAGAGTACCACAGATTATATGTTTCAGTCAGAGCAGGGTGAAGATGTCACTGTATGGTGTGGTGCTGTATCAACTTCAGAACTACAGCAAGGTGCCAGGAGCTGATGTAGCAGATACACTGCATGGGCTTGTAGAAAATGGCAATGTGTGAAAATTATAGTGGAGGAATGTTTAAGGATAGACTCCAGTCAGTCAGGGTGAATCTCCACAGTCAGCCCAATCTGAGACCAGTCCAGGGGGTGGCCAAGGTCAGTCAGGTGCATGACCCTACAAATCCAGGGATTCATTCTATTGTAAGCTAGGAGGTCATCAAGGTCAAGTGAAGCAGTGTGAAGGTCACAGGCAAGTCAGTCAGGGTGCTGTTGTGAGATCAATCCCAGGGGTGGGCCACAGTCACTTCTCAACATTATGTTGTTAATTGTCAAGAGGCTTATCAAGGTGGAGCCAATAGTGTAATGGGGCAGCTCAAATCCTTCAATAGGCCTCATTATATTGGGTCATTGAGGAAATGGTGATAGAGATTGGGAATAATTGGAAACAGGGTAGAATGTGATCATGCGTCAGAGGGAACTGAAAGTTCTCAAAAGCGAGGGAGGGGGGAATCAAGCAGAGAATAATTATTCCGGTCACTATATGGGGATGGTGTAATGGCATTGGGGCATTCAGAGTCATGGGCTCTTGAAGTAAAGGTGTCATACTAATAATGAGGTAAAGGGGCTGAATTGAAATGGAGAGAGGCTGATCCGGTTACAAACAATGTTTCCTAAGCGTGGTTGCATACACAGCTGCTTCGATGTTCTGCGCACTATGATATCATCAATCCTCATCTCATCTGTGGGACAGCACTGGTCAACTAATCCATGAAAATTCATATAATGATCGAATCTCAACAATGCAGAAAGAGGACATTTGGCCATCAAGCCTGGACCAATCATCTGAAGAGCATCCCATCCCAACCCAACTCCCCCCACATCCTAACCCTGTAACCCCACATTTAACATGGTAATCCATCTAACCTGCATATCTTTGGGCTGTGGGAGGAAAGCAGAGTACCCAGCAGAAACCCACACAAACATGGGGAGAATGTGCAAACTCCACACAGACAGTCACTCTGAAGATCTGGACCCATGGGGTGAGGGGTGGTCTCTCTGCTCCATTATCGGTCAATAAACACTAGCAATTCAGTCTGGTTCTGTAAGATTTCACACTTTATTGAATCTTGGCAGGACCCAAGTTGTCCAGTAACACAGAGGTTAATCGCTTCCATCTTCCTCGAAGAAACTGCGCGCATGTCTTAAGACAAAGACATTTTTATACCTTTTTTGAGAGAAGTACAGGGCATCATTACAGAACACATTCAGACAATTACCAGTTAATTTTAATGAAATTACATTATTGACAGCAACTTAGCCCAATGATATTTCCTGGGAACCAACCTCGTTTTCCAACATTCAAGTACTCCTATCTCACGAACCCAGTCTCTGCACCTGCACTTGCAAGGTCAGTTAGGATGGCTAGTAATGTCTTACCTAGTCTAGTTATTTCTATGCTGTAAAGGAAACATTGCCAATCCTTGTTGAGACAGACTATGGTTAGTTCAGCTTTTAGCATTGTTAAAAGCCATTTTATGCAGCGTTAAGCAGAATTGTCCATTTGCAACCTAGAAGCCATTTCATCATGTTATTTGCATTAATAAGCCATTTTATTGCTGTCTATTTTAGTAAGAGCATGTATTAAATGGTTGTTTCTGACTACAACTAGTTTCTTCAGCTTGTATTCAGATTTCTGATACTCATCTCCCCACTTTGGTCATTCCATGACCACACCATAGGATGGGAGGATAGAGATTAGATCAGTCCAATTGAATGGACAATAGAGACGGCCATACTTTTCTCTCCTCTGGGGGGGAAGTAGGGGGAGGCAATCTCATCTCCTCAATCATCATTTGGGTGGGAAAGAAGCATTTTCTGGGGGATCCGATGCTGTTAAAGAAGTTATTAGCTAGGCAATAATGTACTTTACAATAGCAATACCAGCAAAAAGACAACCTAAAACAATACCAATCTACATGGCCAGATTTATCAACCAGTTGTGCCATGAGGCAAAGCCCCAATCTCCCCATCCCTGTCATTTCACTGAAGAAGGTGCAGATGTTATCTACATGCCTGGTAATATTCCCAATGAGGTCAATAACCCCCATCATCCACTTGCCCTTTACTATGGCTCAAACCACACCCTCTTTTACGAGTAGGTAGTCGAGGGCGTACCGGTTTAGTTGGGAAAATAGGAGTAATTCTGAGAGCATGTCCTTAACTCCTGCTAAGGCCACGCCATCTTGTTGCCCAAGAGGGTGAGGCTGCAAATGAGATAATTTCGGTTTTGATGGCTAATAATTCCTCAGACCCTCTAAGGAAAACATTCTAAGAAATGCTTACCCCACAGACTGAGCTTTAGTGATGCCCAAAGCCTTAGCATCCCTCCATTGTGCATAGAATTCAGGTGAGACTGAACGTTTGACAGGGAAACCCCAATCTCATTCCCAGGTAATTGGACAGGGCACAGTAGTCAGGAAAAGTGTCCCTACAGCTTCAGCACGGGGAGTACATATTTCATTAAGGACAAGGAAGTTGGTTGCTTTGCCTTGGCTGAAAAATAGAAATCAGGTTAAATATAGATAATGGAGGGAGCTTCCCAATAAGAAGCAGGCCTATCTTTGTGACTTCCCTGAACATATGGGTATTCCATGGCTACAAAGTATGGTCGTCCTAAGCGTTTATGGTGAAAGCTGCTCAATAAAAAGACATTGGTCTTTCGATAAGTGATGCGGTTATTATCCCAGAATGGTTTCTTCCATCCCACAACTGAGAAGATGGAGGTGCCATTAGGGGTCTCACAGTGAAGGGAGGTGGTGCTGTTACCCATACCACAAAGAGCCTGAATACCAGCAACAATAGAAACACACTCCTCCAAGAGGCATTCGCATGAGATGCGAGGTCCCATAGGGGAGCGGTAGTGGTTGCTATATTTGATCATAATGTATGGAATAGTCTTGGTCACATTCACATAAGTGTACCCCCATTCCTTACCGTTGTAATAATTTGGAGGGAGTTCACAAGCAACTAGCAGGTGGGGATGAGTAACAGTCAAAAGAAATATTATGTCCAGTAAATGCCTTAGAAGCATTCCATGCTCCTTTGTTGGGATTCAGGAGGGGGAAAGGGGTCAAAGAGTCTTTTGCTGATGTAAGGGCGTAGCAGCCCACTTCATCCCGGCTGAATATTTTATTATGACTCTGAAGAAACAGATTGTTAGTGAAAGATAATATTCCCCCTTTTCTCTTTTGCAGAGTGCAGATTTAGCCCTATTTGAATAGGGACAAAGCTTACCACGGCTGCCCATAGCACAACTGAAATCAAACTGGCACACAACACCCTGACAGGGTAAAGACCATTGAGACTTGTCCTGTAAATGAACTGTCCAATCTTCTTGATACAGTTGACCATTGCGACTGTAGGTCTTGGTAACGTTCCATGCATCAAGGGAATCAATACACTTAATGGTAAGATCCTAGGGAGTGTTGCTGAACAAAGAGACCTTGGAGTGCAGGTCCATAGTACCTTGAAAGTGGAGTCGCAGGTAGATAGGATAGTGAAGAAGGCATTTGGTATGCTTTCCTTTATTGGTCAAAGTATTGAGTACAGGAGTTGGGAGGTCATGTTGTGGCTGTACAAGACATTGGTTAGGCCACTGTTGGAATATTGCATGCAATTCTGATCTCTTTCCTATCAGAAAGATTTGTGAAACTTGAAAGGGTTCAGAAAAGAATTCCAAGGATGTTGCCAGGTTTGGAGGATTTGAGTTATAGGGAGAGGCAAACAGGCTGGGGCTGTTTTCCCTGGAGCATTGGAGGCTGAGGGGTGACCTTACAGTGATTTACAAAATTATGAGGGGCATGGATTGGATAAATAGACAAAGTCTTTTCCCTGGGTTTGGGGAGTCCAAAACTAGAGGGAATAGGTTTAGGGTGAGAGGGGAAAGATAAAAGAGACCTAAGGGGCAGCTTTTTCATGCAGAGGGTGGAATGAGCTGCTAGAGGAAGTGGTGGAGGCTGGTCCATTGCAATATTTAAAAGGCATCTGGATGGGTATATGAAAAGGAAGGGTTTGGAAGGTTATGACAGGTGGGACTAGATTGGGTTGGGATAGCTGGTCAGCATGAACGAGTTGGACCGAAGGGTCTGTTTCCGTGCTGTACATCTCTATGACTCTATGACTCTCGGCACACAGGACATCTTTTCAGCATAAATGGTACACAGCCTCTGGTTGTTCAAGACACACAGGTAAACAGTGCCTTCTTGAGCTCCAATGCCAGCGATGACAAGTCCATATAGCAGGGTAATTTCTATCTTCATCATCTCTCCCCTTGCAAGGGGCTCATCTGATGACTTTACAATGATGGAGGTGCCCGGAGACGTTATCAGCAGTAGGGGTGGAGAGGCAAACCTGGAAGGGCCCCTCCAATCAAGGTTAGAAACCACAGCTTGTCCGTTGTAATAGAGTACAAACCATTCCCTCTTGTCCAAGTGTGTACAAAATGCACAGAATCAACTAAAATAGGCAGCAGCAAAGAAGGAACACAAACTTGTCCAGCAGGGGTTACCCACATTTTGGTTTGAGTATCGAGGGAATAAGCGCTGAAAAATATGTTGCTGGAAAAGCGCAGCAGGTCAGGCAGCATCCAAAGAGCAGGAGAATCGACGTTTCAGGCATAAGCCCTTCTCCAGGAATGAGGAGGGTGTGCCAAGCAGGCTAAGATAAAAGGTAGGGAGGAGGGACTTGGGGGAGGGGCATTGGGAATGTGATAGATGGAAGGAGGTTCAGGTTCAGGTGATAGGCCGGAGAGGGGGTGAGGGCAGAGAGGTCGGGAAGAAGATTGCAGGTCAAGAAGGCGGTGCTGAATCCGAGGATTCGGACTGAGATAAGGTGGGGGAGGGGAAATGAGGAAGCTGGAGAAATCTGCATTCATCCCATGTGGTTGGAGGATTCCTAGGCGGAAGATGAGGTGCTCTTCCTCCAGGTGTCGTGTTGCTATGGTCTGGCGATGGAGGAGGCCAAGGACCTGCATGTCCTTGGCGGAGTGGGAGGGGGAGTTGAAGTGTTGAGCCACGGGGTGGTTGCGTTGGTTGGTCCGGGTATCCCAGAGGTGTTCTCTGAAACGTTCCGCAAGTAGGTGGCCTGTCTCCCCAATGTAGAGGAGGCCACATCGGCTGCAGCGGATGCAGTAAATGATGTGTGTGGAGGTGCAGGTGAATTTGTGGTGGATATGGAAGGATTCCTTGGGGCCTTGGAGGGAAGTGAGGGGGGAGGTGTGGGCGCAAGTTTTGCATTTCTTGTGGTTGCAGGGGGAGATGCCGGGAGTGGAGGTTGGGTTAGTGGGGGGTGTGAACCTGACAAGGGAGTAGCGGAGGGAGTGGTCTTTCCAGAACGCTGATAGGGGGAGGAGGGGGGGAATATATCCTTGGTGGTGGGGTCTGTTTGGAGGTGGCGGAAATGACGAAGGATGATACGATGTATCTGGAGGTTGGTGGGGTGGTAGGTGGGGACCAGTGGGGTTCTGTCCTGGTGGCAATTGGAGGGGCGGGATTCAATGGCGGAGGAGCGGGAAGTGGAGGAGATGCGGTGGAGAGCAGCGTCAACCACGTCTGAGGGGAAATTGCGGTCTTTGAAGAAGGAGGCCATCTGGGCTGTTCGGTATTGGAATTGGTCCTCCTGGGAGCAGATGCAGCAGAGGTGAAGGAATTGGGAATATGGGATGGCGTTTTTACAGGGGGCAGAGTGGGAGGAGGTGTAATCGAGTTAGCTGTGAGAGTCAGTCGGTATCGAGGGAATACCCTACTTGAGGCCATAGTTTGAGTTCTTCAGCAGGGGCCTTCCCCTAGAATTCCTATACCTTACCCAGGTCTGGTATACCTATCCCTATATTGTCTCTATCCAGGTTTTGCTGGGGGCCCAATGGAACCAGATGTTTGGGGTGTAAGGCTGCCTGTTTCCATTGCTTTGGAAACTGTATCAGTTGCCTCAGCGTGAGCCAAACACCTTGATAACTGTCAATTTGACTGGACAAAACAGCATTACTACAACGCTGCACCATGTGGATTATAACTCCTTTATGTTCCCACAAGGCTCCAAAATCGTGGATCACATCAAGAGCACAATGAAAAGTCCGTGTATATTAGCAGATTTTCCTTTAGGTAGGATGCAAGCATGTTGATTGCCTACGTTAGCTCCAGGGTAACATTAAAGACACATCACTCCCCAGTGGCTACATTTCCACAGTTAAAGCAAGGGCCAGCCATTTGTCCCTGGGGGATTTTGCTGTCTTGTTCTGGCCTACCTGTCTCCATTTTCAGAGTTCTTTCGGGAAAAGCTTATAGCATAGCCACAGCATAATCTTAAATCATTGTAGGTGTAAATACTCTTAAAAAGTATCTAATGTCCTAATCTGAGGCTTTTTAAAAATCCACTGCTCTTTAAATGTGAAAGAAGCAGTCTTAAACTCTCAATGCAGGTTGAAACAAAGCCTTTGCATTAATTGATGGGTGTATTTGCGTAGGTTTAATAAAATCTGGTGACCCAGGCTTAATAGAGTTCTTTGTTGCCATTTCCCCACTGACTACTATTATTTAACTATGAATACTTGGCTGAGTTTCAAAAGCCACAATCATCTCAGCTGTAGATTCTCAGTCTGCAGTTTGATAGAGAGTTTAATGTGAATGTTAGATAAGTATCTGTCTTTGTGGGGTCAGAATAAACATATTTTGATTAAGATTTAAAAGCTTTGCATGGATTTATTAATTGAGAATTTCCTTTCAGTGTAAAGTGTGAAGGAGTGAGGGTTGTATTAGACTGAGGTGTTCCTGTGGTGTAGTCATATTGGGTAGTGGATGAATGACTATGGAGCTGTCACGAGAGTGTGAAGGGGCATTTTGAGTGACTGAGACTGCCAATGAGGTGGTTTGACATGAGACTTGAAGTCTGAAGGCTGAGGGCGAAGTGCCTATCAGCTTCTAAAACAATAGGGATGAAGTCCCAGAAAACTGAAATATGCCCTCTTATCAGCCCGACTTGGCACTCAACTATCCCAATGACGACTGAGAATTGTTGTTTCCACTGAAGCTGGTCTTCAACGCACCCCTTCCTCTACACAGCACAAATTGAGTTGGCACATCTGCAAGCAAGTCAAACTGAGTATATCCATCTCATTAGTGAATAATAATTAGCTTTTGTTTGACCTCAAGATATATCTATTATGGTTAAGTTTTCTACAGCAAGAGTAGGTGAACAGAGATGCTTAAGCACAATCCAGGTTTAGCAAAGCTCTACATCAGTAGCTAAAAATCACAATTCTGCTCTAGTCAATGTGAATAAATATATTACATATTGTTAATTGGTTAAATTGCTTGTAAACTGTCTCCAAATTGTTATTTCGAATCTTAATTATGTTCCAAATGCAGAGTGCACCTCATTAACAGCCATGATTATCTGGACAATGGGTTATTGTCTGGTACAATACAAAATCAAGTATACCAGACTTGAAATACAATTAGAAAGTGCTCAAAATGCAGAAAATTTGGCAAAATCTATGGAGGCAGCAAGAGTTAAATGTTTCTGATTATTTTTCAGTAACTCAAGCATAGTTTCTCATGAACTTGTTCAGAGAAGTTATAAATGTTTCTGAAAAAGATAGGACTTGAACCCTCCCTAGCTCAGACATAGGGATTCTACCACAGCACCACATAATTTCCCGGGCATCATGTTGATACTTTGTTTACTGATATCTAGTGAGGCAATTAGGATGTTACTACTGGTTTGCACTAAAGAGCATTAGGATGAGGAAAATGTAATCATAACTCTCATGTTCTGATTTTTATTCAAGTAATAAGTGCACATCTGGGACCAGGAAATTTTAGATATTAGCCTGATTCAGAGATGCCAGTTCCCACCTCAGCAGCAGGTAGGACTTGAATCTGTGTGTCTCCTCACTTAGAAGGAGACTATCATTGCACCACAAGAGCCAAACATATGCAAACTGCCAATTTAAGGTATTTTCTAATCAACCTGTTCAGAGATGTTATTATATACCTCTAAAGAAAGTGGGACTAGAATCTTGGCCTCAGACTCAGAGATAGGGACACTACCACAGCAACCCCAAACATGTGGGAAATGCAGCTTAGAACTGAATTAGTCTCAGCTGTGAAGACTACTACAATCAATTAAACAAGTGTCACTACTGAGAGTGATGTACGTGAGATTGAGCATGTGTTTTTGGGCGTAATATCTGCAGTGCTCACTGAACTGAAACAAAATGCTTTAGATGAGGGCAAAAATTGGCAGCAAATCTAGGAAACAAGTGAACTACAAGGATGTAACTGAGAAAATAACATCATGATAGAGGTTTTAATTATGTAGAGGCATGACTTGCATGCAAGTGTTTAAAATGCTTATTTATGTTGCTTCTGTTTTGAGTGGCAGTGTTTTATCCTTTAGAGTTATAGAGTTGTACAACATGGAAACAGACCTTCAGTCCAACCAGTCCATGCCGAAAATAATCCCAAACTAAACTTATCCCACCTGCCTGTTCCTGGCCCATATCCCTCCAACTTTTCCTATTCACGTTTCTATCCAAATGTCTTTTAAACATTGTAATTGTACCTACATCCACCACTTTCCCAGGAAGTTCTTTCCACATGCGAACCACCCTCTTTGTAAAAACATTGTGTCTTATATCTTTTTAAAATCTCTCTCCACTCACCTTAAAAATGTGCACCCAGTCTTGAAATACCACATTGTAGGGAAAAGACAACAACCATTAACTCTATTTATACCTCTCGTTATTTTATAAACTTCTTTCAGATCGCCTCTCAATCTCCTGTGTCCAGTGAAAAAAAGTCCCAGCCTATCCAGACTTTCTTTACACCTCAAACATTCCATACCCAACAACATCCTGGTAAATCTCTTTTGAATCCTCTCCAGCTTGACAATAACTGGCTGTCCAGAACTAAACACAGTATTCCAGATGAGGCCTCATCAATGTCCTATATCACTTCAACATGACTTCCCAACTCCTATACTCGAAGGACTGAGGAATGAAGACAAGTGTACCAAAAATCTTTTTAACCACCCTATATATGTGATGTAAACTTCAAAGAATTATGTACCTACACCCCTAGGTCCCTCCGTTCTGCAACACTACCAGTTGGTGCATTTCTGTTCTTGGAGCCGAGATTGATATTATTAAATTGCTTTTGCTACAGACTGACTCTTCAGTCTGCTGTGGATACTCCCTTTTAGCATCAGCTATGGGTGTAGATTACCATTAATCTTTGTTAAATATTTTGATTTGATTAGCTTTTATTCCTTTTAGAGTGGCAAAAATAGGCATGTGTCTCCTCCCTCATTTATACCATTATCTGAGGGCCATAGGAATAATGTGATCAAGGATAGTCAGCATGGTTTTGTGAAGGGCAGGTCGTGCCTCACAAACCTTATTGAATTCTTTGCGAAGGTGACTAAGGAGGTGGACGAGGGTAAAGCAGTAGATGTGATGTATATGGATTTTAGTAAGGCATTTGATAAGGTTCCCCATGGTAGGCTACTGCAAAAAATACGGAGGTATGGCATTGAGGGTGAGTTGGAGGTTTGGATTAGGAATTGGCTGGCTGGAAGAAGACAGAGGGTAGTAGTTGATGGTAAAGGTTCATCTTGGAGTGCAGTTACCAGCGGTGTTCCGCAAGGATCTATTTTGGGACCATTGCTGTTTGTCATTTTTATAAATGACCTGGAGGAGGGGCTAGAAGGTTGGGTGAGCAAGTTTGCGGATGATACAAAAGTTGGTGGAGTTGTTGACAGTGAGGAAGGATGCAGCAGGTTACAGTGGGATACAGATAAACTGCAGAGCTGGGCAGAAAGGTGGCAAATTGAGTTCAATGTAGGTAAGTGTGAAGTGATTCACTTTGGTAAGAGTAACAAGAAGATGGGGTACTGGGCTAATGGTTGGATACATGGTAGTGTGGATGAGCAGAGGGATCTTGGTGTCCATGTACATAGATCTCTGAAAGTTGCCACCCAGGTAAATAGTGCTGTGAAGAAGGCATATGGCGTACTGGCTTTTATTGGTAGAGGAATTGAGTTCCGGAGTCCAGAGGTCATGTTGCAGTTGTATACGACTCTGGTGCGGCCGCATCTGGAGTATTGTGTGCAGTTTTGGTCGCCATACTATAGGAAGGATGTGGAGGCACTGGAACGGGTGCAGAGGAGGTTTACCAGGATGTTGCCTGGTATGGTAGGAAGATCATATGAGGAAAGGCTGAGGCACTTGGGGCTGTTTTAATTGGAGAAAAGAAGATTTGGGGTGACTTGATAGAGGTGTACAAGATGATTAGGGGTTTAGATAGGGTTGACCATGAGAACCTTTTTCCACGTATGGAGTCAGCTACTACGAGGGGGCATAGCTTTAAATTAAGGGGGGTATGTATAGGACAGATGTTAGGGGTAGATTCTTTACTCAGCGAATCGTGAGTTCATGGAATGCCCTGCCAGTAGCAGTGGTGGACTCCCCTCTTTATGGGCATTTAAACGGGCATTGGATAGACATATGGAGGATAGTGGGCTAGTGTAGGTTAGGTGGGCTTGGATCGGCACAACATCGAGGGCCAAAGGGCCTGTACTGCGTTGTATTTTTCTATGTTCTATGTTCTATGTTCTATGCATGTAAGATTTGTCCTCAATTTGCTTGTCATTGTTTTAGCTTTTGTTTTCAGTATCTAAGCCTTGCTTTTGAATACTTGGATATCATATTGCAGTAAGTCAATGTTTCTATTATTAACAAAAATAATTTGCAATTTCAAGGTAAAATTGATCACTTCTTGCCTTGAAAAGAAAAGATTGTGGGGGGGGGGTCCATTTGAGCAGTACTAGTTTAGAAGGAATGTATGTATTATTTCATAAACAATGATGCCCCAGAACAAGATCTAACAAAGGGCTTTCTCTCTCTCTCGCAGAGTGATACTAAAAATAGTAATCAACTGAGAAGCATCAACAAACTGCTAAGAACGATAGGAAAGAAAATTAAGAAATTTTCTTCTTGTACTTTCAGTTTTTACTTTAGTGCTACGTTGAAAATTTGCTCATAATGCATGGCAACCAGTTAATAAAACATTTTGATATATGATTAAATGTTTTCTTTCTAAGAGAGAAAGGGAGATTCCTGTTGCTGACTGTAAAAAATTGTTTTTTTGTAAGATTTTTATTTTACTCCAGCAGAATCCAAATAGTTATTATCAAAGATGCATTTTTTGTTAGTTTATTT